>NC_074672.1:12392461-12440109 GCF_029448725.1 Salvelinus fontinalis | reverse complement strand
ACCATCCCCCACCCCACAAGCCACCGCCTCAGCCTGCCTGCCTGCCCGCCCGCCTGCACTAACCAAACCAAGGGCTGTGCAAACACACACGGACCTACCAACCATCAACCAACCAAAATGGCCCCCATTCCAAACCTCCATTCAGATGTTCTCTAAATGCTTTTTGTTGGGTGCTTGGAACTATGAAGAGAAGGGCGAAGAGGGCTGAAGCATAGCGGATGATAGGGTTGTTGTTGTGTGTATGTCTGTCCCCATTCCCAAGTGTCATAAACTTCCCACTGGCATTTGAGCAGAGAGGTCTGTCTGTGTGATGAGTTACAGGTGTTCTTTTTAACACAGTTGCTTGAAAAAAAAAGGTTTTATGGCTTTTCTTCTATGGATGGCTGAAACAGAAGTGACATTCTGGGCTAAAAAACAAGTTGGAACCGCCAAGGATGTAATCAGTTTAAGAGCACAACAACACATGCATCGGTTAAAGAACAACGTTGTATTTCCAGACAGCAGTCAACACGTAACTGTTCAGTAAGCCTTAGACACATTGCCATTCAAAATGGTTGAAAAGAGGAAAACGACTGTATACAATTGAAAACAGATGACAAGAGGTCATTTTGCTTAATTCTGTTGCACCACTACCACATTTCTGAAAATGTATTCAAACGAATACATCTTTAAATTCTTTGTATTGGCAGCACCTTTTATGCATGAAATAATGTCTTACGTTTTTCTCATTTCCTTCAGTTATCTTGATTGCCATGAATGAAAGATCACTGAATAGACAAGATATCACATTGCTGAGAAATAGCTCACTGTGTGTTTGAATAAAGCTTTGTTTTTAGTGTACAATAACATTAATGTTTGTAATTCTTATAGCTAATAAACTCTCAGCGTACTACAAGGGAATCCAATGATTTTACAGTTTTTACGAGCAGAAAGATTACAGACCCACATTTCAAATTCATTGAACTTACTTGCTGGGTTATTTTGGAAAGTCATTGACAATTCATTTTATAAGTACTTTTAAATACTTAAAAAAAAATCTACATAACATGTATAACAGATCCATGCATATGGATCTGCCATAGGAGCGGATCTGCCGTAGGAGCGGATCTTCAGCATGGATGAACTAAGATATCCATATAGATTTGATCATACTCACTCTGTCGTTCACTGTGCCCTGCGTGGCCTCTAAATAGAAAAGGACAGTGACATGATTTAACAGTAATGAACAGAACATTAATACAGGATATAAACCGGAGAGCAGTGATAGCTATAACAGGACTATAGCGGGGCTCTTTCAGGGCGATGAACCTCGACGCTTTCACATGATCGGCTTGTCTTTGTTAACCTCTTGGCTGTTCCGTGGTATGTTCGTCTATCTCGGTGTGCATGTCGTTTATATACCATGTAGCCTATATACCATGTATTTATATCTAGGCATGTTGTATGTTTATCTATCTTTATATGTTGCACATTTATATAATTCTACATACATTGTATATAAAATAACAGTTTCGTTTTTACATGCCATGTATCAACTTCAATTTGGGGACCAACTTTCTTGGAATATTCCTTGACACAATTCCTCCATTGGGTGAAGATGGGCCATAGATACACTGTCAGAGGAGACAGATGAGGCAGATAGAACGGGGGAGGAGGTCTGTAGAACCTGGGTATACCGTAGACTGTTCCCGAGTTCTCATGATGCAATACTCAATATCAACACGACAACATGCGCTTTGTGTGTGCTCCGCTGCCCCCTGGCAGACTCTAGCGGTACTACAACCTCCATTGCTCACCTCTCTCTGTGATTACACCCGTAGAAATAGAAGATAACACACTATAATATTATGGTTACACTCATAGGTAATATCCCATCTATGGTTGCTTCATTCCCTGTCTTAAGGAGCACATCACTGTTTTAGCATACACGCTTGTCAGACGTAACCACCGAGTGTGATGTTGTCGATGAAGTTGTGAAGTCGGTGTAATCTGCTGCCGTTGGAATTCAACGACGTGCACCACAGTCAACCAACGCTTACGTCACAAGGCGCAACCGAATGCATTGCACCATGGCTCTCTAGTCTCAGTAGCAGTAAACCTGTAGTTACACACACTTCCTACCCAGAGAGCTGCCTGCGTCAGTGATGAGAACCTTTAGAGCTACATTCCACACGCACTGTTCACCACCACACTAAGACATGCTGTATTCGACTTGTTCTACATAATGTATCCTCTGTCTTAGACAGGCAGTCGATGAAATAAAACCAACTGAAGAATGTGCATCATGTGTTTCTTCATCTCACATAAAAAAATCGGATCAAATTAAGACCATTCTTGTGACACATTACACTACTCTTTCTGTTTCTTCTAGTTTCTGATTACATTGTATTAAGTATACACACACACGCACACACACACACACACACACACACACACACACACGCACACGCACACGCGCACACGCACACGCACACGCACACACACACACACACACACACACCAATGTGGTTCCATTTCAGCAATTCAGTGTGCAGTCTCCTTGTAGAGATCGTCCCCCTCAGTCCTGCCAGAACAATCCTTTTTTCAAAATGTTCCACTAGAAATTAAACCACATATTGGATCTTTAAATGGACAGCCACCTTCCTTCAAGGTGGGCATCCTCTTCTCTCATCGTGACACACCCTCACAACATGAGTTACTGTAGGTGAAGGGTTAGGTTGAGACTTGATGCCACCACGCTCCCGGAGCTGCGTGCTATGCTGCAGTCTGCAGTCTGCCTATAGGTGGCAGCACAGCCCCTGAGACTAGTACACCGCCTGGCTTCAGTGAGTCTGTCTGATGGCTGGCAGGGCACTCTGATGCTTTAGCAGACACATCCAGGTACTAATACGGGACCACAGAGAGAGAATCCCCTAGCTTAGTAGTGAGTAGTGACTCAGTCTCTCTAACCTGGAAAAACAACCTGCAGTGACCAACGGAGCTCTTCATAACTCATATCAGGTTTGTGGTCAATTCTATTTCAATTCCACTTAACTCAGACGGTAAACTGAATATTCCAATTCTAATGCTTTTCAATTAGGGAGTTTGAAATTGGAATTTGGTTTACTTTCTGAATTCTCTAGAATGGAATTGACCCCAACCCTTTGATGCTGAGAATTGTCCTGCAAAGCAAACGTGTAGTGTATTCGAGTTTGAAAAAGGCTTCTAAAGTTTGTAACTTCCACTTAGAAATGTTAGACTTGATTTGCCCTAACGAAAAATGTATCAACCCCTACAAAAATGTCCATTCATTATGATCCATGTAACAATTAACGTTTCCTGTTGCTGCAGGATTATTTTCCTGCTGTAGAAAACTGGCTCAAATTAAGACCCTACATCTGTACACCTTTATACTTTGACCTCCACAGGTAACTATAGATACCGAGCCATGTAATACAGAACACTCAACTCATTATCATCCTCTAGCTTTAAATGTGTTTATAATCCCTTACATTATTTTGTATGCGGAATGCAACATTGTCCCTTTGTCTCTTTCAAGGGTGCTTATTGGTCACATGATAGAAGCCTAGAGTAGACCAGGGCCATATCCACATAGAGTCTCCGAGTAGACCAGGGCCATATCCACATAGAGTCTCAGAGTAGACCAGGGCCATATCCACATAGAGTCTCAGAGTAGACCAGGGCCATATCCACATAGAGTCTCAGAGTAGACCAGGGCCATATCCACATAGAGTCTCAGAGTAGACCAGGGCCATATCCACATAGAGTCTCCGAGTAGACCAGGGCCATATCCACATAGAGTCTCAGAGTAGACCAGGGCCATATCCACATAGAGTCTCCGAGTAGACCAGGGCCATATCCACATAGAGTCTCAGAGTAGACCAGGGCCATATCCACATAGAGTCTCCAAGTAGACCAGGGCCATATCCACATAGAGTCTCCGAGTAGACCAGGGCCATATCCACATAGAGTCTCAGAGTAGACCAGGGCCATATCCACATAGAGTCTCCGAGTAGACCAGGGCCATATCCACATAGAGTCTCCGAGTAGACCAGGGCCATATCCACATAGAGTCTCAGAGTAGACCAGGGCCATATCCACGTAGAGTCTCCAAGTAGACCAGGGCCATATCCACATAGAGTCTCAGAGTAGACCAGGGCCATATCCACATAGAGTCTCAGAGTAGACCAGGGCCATATCCACATAGAGTCTCCGAGTAGACCAGGGCCATATCCACATAGAGTCTCCGAGTAGACCAGGGCCATATCCACATAGAGTCTCCGAGTAGACCAGGGCCATATCCACATAGAGTCTCCGAGTAGACCAGGGCCATATCCACATAGAGTCTCCGAGTAGACCAGGGCCATATCCACAGAGTCTCCGAGTAGACCAGGGCCATATCCACATAGAGTCTCAGAGTAGACCAGGGCCATATCCACATAGAGTCTCCGAGTAGAAGTGCTGATATAAGATCAGTTTGTTCTTTTATATGATGGTGAATATATGATCTAAAAGAGAAGGGGGACCTTTTCCGAAATCAGCAGTCCCACTCTGAGATGTTTTTTCAATACGGACCGAGAGCAATGGACCATGTGTCACTGAACCCGGTTTGCACCGGCTTGAAGTCAGCTCTGCTCAGTGCAGAATGACATCATCAAAGATCTTTGGAGCGGAACCAAAGGCTGCAAGGCTATTTAAATGAATTAACAAACGGCCTTAAATTAAAAGAGGGCGTCACAGATCAGACAGTGAAGGCATTTATCAATTCAATGGGCACTCTCATAAATGTGGTCTCCCTCTAGTCCGTTGTTCCTCTATGCCTGTCACAGACAGACAGACAGACAGACAGAGGTAGACAGACAGCTATTCTATTTAAGGACAAAACAAATACATACTGTACTGTACATGTCAATGAGAAATATGATTTTGAGACTCACAATTTACTGTAAAATGGTCTTTCTTTACAATTTCAATAAGAATTCTCGGCATTGCCCATTGCCAGCAACTTTTAACTTGAAATTTGACTTTTTACTTAAATGCCTCTGCGTCATATCTCAGTACTTTTCTTTCAGTTTTGGAAAAAAAAATCCTATCAAGCACAGGTAATAAAGAAGCAGCCAATCCAGAATGCTGTCACACAGCGTTCTGACAAAGTGTGAATTAAACTATCACAACAATATGGTCTTGTCTTTTATTTCAAGCAGCAGCCCAGCCAGCCAGTACATATCTGACCAATCTCTGAGAGACAAGTCAATCTCTTCTGGCTCTGCCAAATACAGTTTCCTTAGGCAGCTATAGGATAAATCAATCCCTGGATAGCAACAAAAACACAATCAATAAAGCAAGCATGGAAACAAACCACAGAGGAGATGGAACTGATAGACGAAGAGAAGAGAGGGCCGGACGGATGGAGAGGGGGGTCAAGAGAGACGGATGGAGAGACAAGGATGGAAAGAGGGAGAGAGGGATGGAAAGAGGGGGAGAGAGAGATGGAGGGAGAGGCGAAGAGAGAGAGGGATGAAGAGAGAGAAATAGGGGGATGAGAGAGAGATGGATGGAGATAGAGAAATAGGGGGATGAGAGAGAGATGGACGGAGAGAGAGAAATAGGGGGATGAGAGAGAGAGGGATGGAGAGAGAGAAATAGGGGGATGAGAGAGAGATGGATGGAGATAGAGAAATAGGGGGATGAGAGAGAGATGGATGGAGAGAGAGAAATTGGGGGATGAGAGAGAGATGGATGGAGAGAGAGGGAAATTGTGAGGATGGGTAGGGGTGCATCACATAAAGCACATGGTGAGGAGGAGGTGGAGGAGGAGGAGGAGGAGAGAAAAATAAAAGGAGGAAGGATGAGGAATATTCAGGAAGAGGCGGAGGAGGAGCGCAAATGAGGAGAGAGAGAGATAGAGGGAAGAGATGGGAGAGTGAGATAAAGAGAGCGAAAGAGAGATAAAAGATTGAAGGAGAGAAAAACAGGAGTGTAGAAGTGATTTATGCTAGTTGTATAATTTTCTACAACGCCGTTCCCTTCTCCCCACGCTCTTCTCTCTCTCTCTCTCTCTCTCTCTCTCTCTCTCTCTCTCTCTCTCTCTCTCTCTCTCTCTCTCTATCTCTCTCTCTCTCTCTCTGTATCCCCTCTCTCTCTCCCTCTCTCCTGCCCTCTGTCTCCCTCTCATCCTCCTCCCTCCTTCTCTCTCATTCCTCAGCCTCATCAGCCAGTGCCCCCCTCCTCTTTTCCACTCTTCCTCCTCTAACACCAAGACAGAGCCCCTTCCCCTGCCCATCCACCCATCACCATCAACACCACCCTCACCAGCCAACCAATGATTAAGATTCTGCCCTGATGCCGCTGCAGCACTTTGCAAATGGAAGACTGGACATAATCTCCCTAAAATGCTTTTTTTTATCACCCATTTCCCCTTCATCAGCCTGCCACGATGCATGATTGATAGCTGATGGCACCACTGACAACTCAACATTTTTATGGCCAGATTTATAGGCTATCTGCTCCTGGATTTTTATTGCTCAAACTCTGTAAAAACGCGTATTTCTCCGATAAGGAAAGGGAGCGCGCAGTGTCTTCTGTGTGTATGGAGCGGTATTACACAGACAGAACATGTATGGCTATAAGGAAGCCAAGTCCACCACATCACTGCTTTGCAGTCTGGACTGGGATTGGGACTTCTGGGGTTCTGAAGGAGTAATAATGTCATATAATAATATATGCCATTTAGCATACGCTTTTATCTGAAGACACTTACAGTCGTGCTTGCATACATTTCACGTATGGGTGGTCCTGAGAATCGAACTCGCCATCCTGGCATTGCTCTACCGACTGAGTTACAGAGGACCAGTATTCACACGGGAGTCGTGAGAGGCTGCCACTTTATACTTTATCAATACGACACAGCATGCTGATCTCCTCCTCATCAAGTCTGACATCATAGTCAATCAGCATGATTACTACCCAGTTTCTCTCACCATTCCCGATTCTACAGGCAACATTACATTTTAACAGTTTGTGAAACAGACAAACATGTCCCATCCAACACACAATTGCACTGCTTTCCCAAGTCCTACCCCTCATTCGTATTCCAGCCCACAACCCTAACTCACCACGCTTTACCCTTTATTTCTTACCAACCCAATTAATCAACCCACCGTCACGTTACCCTCAACCGTGTTATCAGGAGCTGCAGCTTTCAGCACTGCATTTACTCTACAGCCATTATTCGTCAATCTCACGTTCGTAATCACTCATTACAGCTACCGCTATAGAGCCACTAAACAGCCACCTCTCAGCGTTTCACCGTAAATCACACCATTTACTGTCAGCACGTGAGCTTATGCGTACATGTGTAAAATGGTTGTCTGCGTGAAAAGCAGTCTTACTTTATTAATATTGTTACGTTTATTTTTTGCAGGGACAGTGCACAATAATCAACATTTCAGTGAAAGAGACGTTTTTTTCCGACAAATACCTGGGCATGTTATTAAAAACAAGCAAAATGTCAAAACAAACGGACAATGAGCACATACTTTGCAACACATGACAATAAACCATTAGCACGCAGAGCAATAACACGAAAAGCAACCAAACAAAACTAGACAACATGGAAAGCGGCTATAAACAGCTCATTTATTTGACTAGGCAAGTCCGTTCAGAACCAACTCTTATTTACAATGACAGCCTACACCAGCCAAACAATGGTCCAATAGTGCGCAGCCCGATGGAACTCCCAATCACTTCCGGTTGTGATAGAGCCTGGATTCGAACCACTGAGATGCAGTGCCTTTGACCTCTGCGCCACTCGTGAGCTCGCTCGGTGTTGCTTTCACAACAGTAAGAGAAGCCGTATCATGTTAATTGAAGCTGCTGTATGTTTGGTGACGTTTGGTGAACTGTACAGTAAGGTAAAGATGTATGCATAGTGCGCAGTGTATGTGAGGTCCCTTAGCCTGCGTCGCACTGATGAAGTGGTCCTGAGGAGCAGACTGCACTCAACCCAGCTCGACTCAGCTCTGCTCACTGAAATCAGATGTATAACCTGGTTTCTCTTCTCCGTTCCTCTCCTCTCTCCATCACAACCTAGATGAGCATGGCAGAGCCCAGACATACAGCATCCAAAGCCCAGACACACACCCATGGGTACCAGGGTTGGGCTCAATTAAGAATTTAATTGAGAATTTCTCATCAATTCCAATTCAATTCTTGAATTTGAATTGAATTTGAATTGAGGTAGTAAACAGGATACAGATTTGCAATTCGAATATGAATTCAGTTAAATTCAATGAAATTAAAATGCCTATTCTATTCTTTATTAGGTGTAGTCTATACAAACATGCATCTTGTACATAAAACATCAAACATATCGTTATATACATGCATATAAAATATTGTTGAAACAATTGATATTCAGGACAAACTTAAAATGAATGATCAAGGAAAACAAAACCTGTATGCGAATAATCTAATTTATATTTCATTAAACACTTACATTTCGTTCAATATGGGGAAAATAGTATAATAGTCTCGTAGAACAAATTAGTGTAGCCCTCATGTTGACCCTGAGCCCTTCAAGAAGAAGCCACAAAAATGAAATGTTTAGTGGAAATATAATTAGACTTTTCTAAAGTTAAAAGAGTATGTGAACATTTTTCCCAGAGAAAAGTATATTTTGTATCTGGAAGTGTGACCTGTGAGATTCATTGAACATGAATCTGAGAGGAATTTATCTGAATTGCACTGAATTCAATTCACTTCGAATTTCATCTCATGAGTTGAATAGGATTGGATTCCAAAATTCTAAATTGAGCCCAACCCTGATGGGGACTGGAGAGTGACAGAGTCCCTGGGGGATGGGAGAGTGAAGGAGAAGGGTGCGAGGGGGGGAGAGGGGAGGGGGGAAGGGAGGAAGGGAGGAAGGGAGGAAGAGTGAGGGAACCAGCCCGATGAGATCAATGATTAATAGACAGCCAGGACAAGGTAAAGTAATACCGTACATGCTTTAACTGGGCCAGCCCATAATTCATTAGGGTTACCAAGGCGATGTGTGTGTGGGCGGGACATCTAGAAACCTTGCCTGTCATTTGAAATTGTTTTCCATAGATTGAAATATTCTATAAGGAACCTTGTTTGCTGTTTGAAATAGATGGAAATAATAGATATTCAAACTTTTTTCCTTCACACTAAACACAGCATGTGGAATGTTGTAATTGTTTTACATACTTAAATACTTATCTTCAGTAAATGATCAAATCATAAGACAACTGAAAAGAAAGGAGGAGCTCAGTTTTTTTCTGTATATTTCCACAGAGTCACAGGTTGTTGTAAATGTTCCACTCGGTCTCAGTTTTCCGTGCTCTGTGTGTCTGGGGTTCAGCGGTGATGGTGGGAATTTTACGAGGTAGAATCTAGGAATGGAAAATGTGTGTCTGAACTAACACATTTAAATTCAGCTATCTTCCTACTGCCGTAAAGCCAAAAGTGCTAACCTCTTACAGAGACAAGGAGTGCTTCTATTACCTAACTTCTAAATACAACCTGGAAAATACATCCTCGACAGTCAGTGTTTGTTTTTACAGGTGGGAGTGTGGATCAGCATGACTGTGTGTGTCTTTGCTCTTTGTCTGGAACAGTTTGTGTGTATGTGTGTGTTTGTCTGTGTGCGTGCATACTTATGTTTGCCTGCATGTGCACACACAGGCATGTCCCTGTTCCTGCTCTGTTTTTGTACTAGGCCTACAGTACCAGTCAAAAGCATAGACACACCTACTCATTCAAGGGTTTTTCTTTATTTGAACTATTTTCTGCATTGTTGGGTAATAGTGAAGACATCAAAATTATGAAATAACACATATGGAATCATGTAGTAACCAAAAAAGTGTTAAACAAATTCTTCAAGGTAGCCACCCTTTGCCTTGATGACAGCTTTGCGCACTCTTGGCATTCTCTCAATCAGCTTCACCTGGAATGCTTTTCCAACAGTCTTGAAGAAGTTCCCACATATGCTGAGCACTTGTTGGCTGCTTTTCCTTCACTCTGCGGTCCAACTCATTCAAATCATCTCAATTGGGTTGAGGTTGGGTGATTGTGGAGGCCAGGTCATCTGATGCAGCACTCCATCACTCTCTTTCTTGGTCAAATATCCCTTACACAGCCTGGAGGTGTGTTGGGTAATTGTCCTGTTGAAAACAAATGAAGGTCCCACTAAGCGCAAACCAGATGGGATGGCTTATTGCTGCAGAATGCTGTGGTAGCCATGCTGGTTAAGTGTACCTTGAATTCTAAATAAATCACAGACAGTGTCACCAGCAAAGCACCCCCACATCATCACACCTCCTCCTCCATGCTTCACGGTGGGAACCACACATGCGGAGATCATCTGTTCACCTACTCTGCATCTCACAAAGACACAGCGGTTGGAACCAAAAATCTCAAATTTCGACTCATCCGACCAAAGGACAGATTTCCAGCGGTCTAATGTCCATTGCTCGTGTTTCTTGGCCCAAGCAAGTCTCTTCTTATTATCGGTGTCCTTTAGTAGTGGTTTCTTTGAGGCAATTTGACCATGAAGGCCTGATTCACGCAGACTCCTCTGAACAGTTGATGTTGAGATGTGTCTGTTACTTGAACTCTGTGAAGCATTTATTTGGGCTGTAATCTGAGGTGCAGTTAACTCTAATGAACTTATCCTCTGCAGCAGAGGTAACTCTAGGTCTTCCTTTCCTATGGTGGTCCTCATGAGAGCCAGTTTCATCATAGCGCTTGATGGTTTTTGCGACTGCGCTTGAAGAATCTTTCAAAGTTCTGAACATTTTCTGGATTGACTGACCTTCATGTCTTAAAGTAATGATGCACTGTTGTTTCTCTTTGCTTATTTGAGCTGTTCTTGCCATAATATGGACTTTGTCTTTTACCAAATAGGGCTATCTTCTGTAATTCACCCTTGCATTGTCACAACACAACTGATTGGCTCGAACGCGTTAAGAAGGAAAATAAATCCACAAATGAACTTTTAACAAGGCAGACCTGCTAATTGAAATGCATTCCAGGTGACTACCTCATGAAGCTGGTTGAGAGAATGCTAAGAGTGTGCCAAACTGTCATCAAGGAAAAGGGTGGCTACTTTGAAGAATCTCAAATATAAAATATATTTTGATTTGTTTAACACTTTTTTTAGTTAATACATGATTCCCTATGTGTTATTTCATAGTTTTATTCTACAATGTAGAAAATAGTAAAAAAATAAATAAGAAAAGCTCTGGAATGAGTAGGTGTGTCCAAACCTTTGACTGGTACTGCATATTGCAGCTGTAATTGAGCTCCTGCTGAGGACTTGGCCCCTACACTGCAGGCAGGGGTGCCTGAACACACACACACACACACACACACACACACACACACACACACACACACACACACACACACACACACACACACACACACACACACACACACACACACACACACACACACACACACACACACTTGATCAGTGTGATCTTGTGAAGGTCTTGTGACTGTGGTTTTGCTTTGGAGGAAAGGTTTAGGGCGGTCTGTGGTTCATTATATTTTAAAACATTGGCAATGGCCTAAAAGACACACACATCTTAATTTTACTGTCTCAAGTCAATCTTTAGCCATTTCCCGAGCTTCACACATTCCTACCCAGGTTACACTCTTCTGCTATATTGTTTAAAGGCAGTTCAAAGTTCAAATCTAACCAATCACTTTATCGCTTTCTCTGCAGGTCAACTTTCCGGACGTGGAGAAAGTTGAGTGGATGAACAAGGTAGGTAGTGTACACACACACACACACACACACACACACACACACACACACACACACACACACACACACACACACACACACACACACACACACACACACACACACACACACACACACACACACACACACACACACACAGGCTACTCTCCCCATGAGGGTAGCGGGTAAAGGCTCCATCCCTGCCCTCAGCCCTCCTTCTAGAACTTAATTGCTCTAATCATTCCCTGTAATTGCCGTTGCATTCTCAGACCAACAGGGTTTTATAGAGGTGTAATGACCAGGTATGCCTTAATAGCAGCTCTGGATAAATGGACACAGCACAGCATAGCTCCATGTAGTTTCGATGAAATTGAGAGCTATTTCTCTGTAGCACAATTTGGCTAACTGAGACACATCTAGATAGTTCCCATTTTCCAAAACAAAGTCAAGAACATGTTGTTGTTGCATACAAAGGAACAATGGGACTACAGGCCCATACAAGGTCCATATAACGCACCTCTCCGTCCGCAGCAGCTGGGATTTAGAGTGGATCTGTATGGCAAAGAAATGTGAATTAATGCATCACCTCATTGACATCCCAAATCATCCTACACACTATGTATACAGTGGATAGTGCATGACGAAGGTAGACAAGGGGGCTGTATTGATTTGAACCGTGGTCTAATCTAAAAGGCTGCTACTAGGTCTAAAAAAAGGCCTCTTTCTAGGAAAACAACCAATCAAGCAACTGTCTTTGGTTGCCCACTTTTAATAAATCTCTTCAAATCCATCAGTAATAAGCAGCGGTGTGTGTGTCAACGTGTTTGTGTGCGCACGTGTGTGTTTGTGTGTGGGCGCCTGTGTGTGTGTGTGTGTGTGTGTGTGTGCATCTCATATTTTCCGAAGCTTGCTCTTTAGGACACTCCTTATTAGTGTGAATATTAATGAGAGGGAGGGGAGGGAGGAAGGAGGGGAAGATGGGAAGAAAAATGTAAAAGGAATTTGGAAGAGCTTTTTAAAGGGGCCATTTCATCAGAATCGTTTTTTATTTTTTTTTGCGGTCCTCTGAAGGCTCGTAACCGGCGGTCTATGAAGAGAGACATGCCGCAGTGGGGCTTAATTTAAAACCAGAAAGGTCACTGCGCTGAGAAAAGGTCTTCGGCTCAGCCAAAAATATAAAATGAGAAGGAAAGAAAAGAGAAGAGAGAGGTGGAGGAGAAGGGGAAAGTGGAGCGAGAGAGAGGGGAGAGGGGAAGAGGGAGAGGTTTAAATGAAAGACATACAACCATTATGGAAAGAGAGAGTGATAGCAGGGCACGCAAAAAATGGAAAAGAAGGATGTCAGCAATGTAACATTTTAAAAAGAGGATAATGAACAAGAAGAGAATTGAAGTAGAGTGGAAATGTTGTCGGCCCTGGCAGCATCAAAACAGATGCGAGGAGGGATTGCCATTTTTATTATCTCCAGTGGTCTTTTTCCACAGTCATTTATTATAATGGACAACCATTTGGAATATTCCAAAGCTATATCCAATCACAGAGTAGGAACGCCGATCTGTCCACCAATCTGTGCTGGCATAGCTCAGGCCCTTCAATGCCTGGTCGGAGTCTGGACTGAGCCCTATAGTCAGATGGGAAATTAACTTAGCCATTTGTAATTCAGAATAGACACGAATAACAATGACTTTCCCAAACCAAATGTTTACTTCACAATCAGAAGGATAGAAAAAAATACAACAAATTCATAGAAAGACAAGTTTGTTTATTTAATTGAAATACTATAGTGTACATCATGTCACTAAATGTTGGCCTTGCTATGTTGTCACCGCCACCACCCATCCCCCAGTTCTAACCCTACCTACAGCGTTCCTCCAACCAACCACCACCCCACACTCTCAATCACTAGTTTATCTATGAGCTCAGTGGAATTATCCACTGGATTTCTGACTGCACCACATTACATAAAAGCCCACACGAGCCTAGTGGCTGGACACAACAGCATTCTAATGTAGAGCCTCTGACGCTCTGCACAGATAAGATGGCTTTGGTTTTAATGCCCCTAGCACACCGAGATGCACCGGGCTCACTTGTAAAACGGAATGCCCTGTTCGCTTGTAAAAGCAGGCAGCCCAGGAGAAGGGGAGGAGGGAGGAGGGAGGATGGGGGAGGGGAGGAATAAAGGAAGGGAAGAGAAGGAATTTCGTTTTGGAGGGTTATCAATTTTCTCCTCTCAAATTCCCAATCCGTTCCCCATCTCTTTTAAAAGCGAATACCCAATTCCAATCACAACTGCAATAAAGCATATCTTGTTAAAGGGGCCAGAGTCCGACCGTAGGCTTGTCTGTATTGAATGCCTGCTGCCTGTCGGCCCACTTTGCCTTGAAATACTGCAGCGCAGGGCAGCCAAAGCACAGCCCGTCTAGAGTGATATAAAAACTACAGAGGGCCCCCAATCACTATGCCTGTGGGAGCTGCATCCTAGCTTCCTCCTCCTGCCATTCAGTGGGTGTTTATTTGGATCAGAGGGACCCCAGCAGAGCAGGGTGTGAGAGAGAGGGGACGTGGGGATGGTCCTGTCCTGTATGTGGGTGTGTAGTGTAATGAGGTGGTGGTTCCGTGCCAGTCAGTGTTGGAGGGGGAGCCAGACCAAGGAACTCAGGGGTACAGGGGAGGTGTTGGCGTGTGTGTGTGTCTGTGTGTCATTGCCAGCGGCATCTCGCGTGTGTTTCCCCTCTTCCATCTTCCTCACTTCCAGCTCCGCTCAGGCATGGCCGGTGTCTGATCAGATGGCCGATCAAACACTAATCATTCCCTCACGGCCCATAGTGAAGTAAAGCTGTCATTAATTTTGCGGAATTACATCAAATGTGAGGCATTCTTTATGTGTCTGGGAGGCCGCGGGACAGTTATACGATGTAGGGCTGCTGCGCTAGGCAGATGGGGCAGCTCAGCCGTGCATACTAAATACCCACCCGCCCACTGTCCGTCCATCCCCCACTCCTCTCCTCTCCTCCACCTCCCTCCCCTTGTTTTGCTCTCATCTCAGTGGCTCTGTCTATCACTTATCCTGTCCTTTGCTCCTCCTTTCCTCCACCGCCATCCTCCCTCCCTTCCCCTGTTCTGCCATCCTTTCAGTCACTTACTCTCTCCTATCCTCCTTTCTTTGTCCTCTACCCTTCCAGTGCCTTTGCTCAACTAAATTATTATATAACCCTTATTGGTTACGCCCTGACCCCCCCCCCCCCCCCCCTCCCCCCACTGATTTTTATTATTTAACTGCTGCCCTTGTGTGTCTAAAGCTCTCCATTGTGGAGTCGCCCAGGTTTGAATATGTTCTAAATATTCTGTCATCTAGTCAGTCATCCACTGCTGCTCAAATTCCATCAGCTGCAGGAGTAGGCTAGAAAAGGTTGCAAGACCTTTGCAGCTGCTGCATATCTCAAATCCTCAAGATATGCGTAAGCGACCACTGCACTTGATTTGATTTGACGCCTGCCGCTCCCTTTGAGCGAGACAGTCAAGTCACCCAGACTGAGACATGAACTACAGCCTGTAAGTACTTTCTAACGTCTTGAGATACTGTACATCCAACGGCCATCTCTTACCAGTCCGGGCCAGCAGTAGACACTAGACAGTGTACTACCAAAATAACATCCCAGTGGTCATGTTGTGATATGTTGGGTTGCTGCAAGAAAACAACCAGGATACCCTTGACCAGGTTAGTCTTTATACTGAAAAAAAAGCCAAATCAACACCAGGCAACACTTCTCTACCCGGGCATCCACACAACTTCTCAATATTGATTCTATAAAAAGAAATCAATAAAAAAAAGAGTTGGAGAGGGGGTGAAGGCGGAGGAGAGGAGGGTGTGGCAAAGAGATAGTGATCACTTACTGTAGCTCTTCTTTGTGTGTGTGTGTGTGTGTGTGACACCCAACTCCACTCTGTTAAAACCCATCTTAACACTCTTTATAGGCTACTCATACAGTACACTGTATGTCTGCAAACAACGGACTTCTAATGACCACCTTATTTGGATCGTTACAATGTGTTCATATCAAGCGACCAACCCTCTAACGAGTGGGCTGCTGTTGTTCATGTAGAATTAGAAGCAATAGGAGGTAAAAACGATTACAGGTTCTTGTAGGAGTGACGTCACCTGTCAGAAGACAATGAAGTCAGGGGCACCATGTGCTGACATCATTTGAATGTGCCTACTGTGTTTTGTTAAAGTGAAATAACACGCAATAAATGGCAGAGCAAAAGAGGAACGGCGCATTTGCTCATTTTCTTTATATAACATATCAACATTTCCCATCATTCCAACTGTGAGCTGACAATTTCCAGATCTGACATGCAAGAACAGACTGAGCCAGACATGGTGAAGGCATCTGGCTAGTGTCTACATCAACTAAGAGTGGAGGCTCTGGAACGTTCACTCAGAAGGTTTGGTTAAAGTACACTGCCATCTGGTGTCTACTGAAGCAGATTGTACTGGGACCATGTGGCGCCATCACAATTATCCACCCTTCACGCAAAGTATGCACTTACACACTTCCCATCATGGATTTACCAACTGTGGAACCCCCTATAGCATGTGAGCTCTGCCATGTCATATGGCATTTGGATGTAGCTTTTAAATTATCTTGAAAAGTTTATTCAAGTAAGACCTTTTTGGATTCTTGTGAATAACAGAGTTTAGTCTTGTCATCATTTACTGTAGCTTACATATGGACATCATGCATTACCGCATTGCAAATAAACCCTTTTGCACTTGAAGACCGTTTTGCAAGCCTACTTTAGTTTAAAGTTTCACATTTGATTAGTCATATGTACGGGATACACATGGTATACACCGTCCAATGAAATGCTTACTTGCAGGTTCCTTGATGACAAAGCAACAACAATAAGAAATAAGAAAAGATAAGAATACGAACATAAAGTAAATGGCTCAGTAGAATAGAATAAACACTTGAGCATAAGTATAATACAGGAAGACACAATTTATAGTCCAATATTCAATCAATCAATCAATCACATTTATTTATAAAGCCCTTGTTACATCAGCCGATGTCACAAAGTGCTATACAGAAACCCAGGAACCTAGGAAGAAACCTAGATAGGAACCAGGCTCTGAGGGACGGCCAGTCCTCTTCTGGCTGTGCCGGGTGGAGATTATAACAGTACATGGCCAAGATGTTCAAACGTTCATAGATGACAAGCAGGGTCAAATAGTAATAATCATAGTGGTTGTAGAGGGTGCAAAAGGTCAGCACCTCAAGAGTAAAAATCAGTTGGCTTTTCATAGCCGAGCATTTAGAGTTAGAGACAGCAGGTGAGGTTTAGAGAGAGTCGAAAACATCAGGTCCGGGACAAGTTAGAGCGTCCGGTGAACAGGTCAGGGTTCCATAGCCGCAGGCAAAACAGTTGAAACTGGAGCAGCAGCCCGACCAGGTGGACTGGGGACAGCAAGGAGTCATCAGGCCAGGTAGTCCTGCGTCATGGTCCTAGAGCTCAGGTCCTCCGGGAGGGGAGGGAGAGAGAGAAGAAAAGGGAACATACTTAAATTCACACAAGACACCGGAAAAGACAGGTGAAATACTCCAGATATAACAGACTGACCCTAGACCCCTGACACATAAACTATTGCAGCATAAATACATGTGTTTTGGGGCGCAAGTGCAGCATAAATACATGTGTTTTGAGGGGCAAGTGTTTAAATTGTGCAGTATTTACCAATCATAATTGGTGCATTCAGAAAGTATTCAGACCCCTTCACTTTTTCCACATTTTGTTGTGTTACAGCCTTATTCTAAAATGTATTAAATCGTTTTTTCCCCACATCAATCTACCCACAGTACCCCATAATGACAAAGCAAAAACACGTTTTTAGAAATGTTTGCAAATGTATTACAAATAACAGCATTGGCTGTGTGCTTAGGGTCGTTAGAAGGTGAACCTTCGCCCCAGTCTGAAGTCCTGAGTGCTCTGGAGCAGATTTTCATTAAGGATCTATCCATACTTTGATCTGTTCATCTTTCTCTCAATCCTGACTAGTCTCCCAGTTCCTGCCGCTGAAAAACATCCCCACAGCATGAGGCTACCACCACCATGTTTCACCGTAGGGATGGTATTGGCCAGGTGATGAGCAGTGCCTGGTTTCATCCAGACGTGACGCTTGGCATTCAGGCCAAAGAGTTCAATCTTGGTTCATCATACCAGCGAATCTCTGTTAGGTGCCTTTTGGCAAACTCCAAGCGGGCTGTCATGTGCCTTTTACTGAGGATTTGCTTCCTTCTGGCCACTCTACCATAAAGGCCTAATTGCTGCTGTGCTGCAAAGATGGTTGTCCTTCTCGAAGGTTCTCCAATCTCCACAGAGGAACTCTGGAGCTCTGTGAGAGTGACCATCGGGTTCTTGGTGACCAAGGACCTCGCTGACCAAGGACCTCCTCCCCCAATTTCTCAGTTTGGCCAGGCAGCCAGCTCTAGGAAGAGTCTTGGTGGTTCCAAACTTCTTCCACTGTGTTCTTGTGGACCTTCAATGCTGCAGAATTTGTTGATACCTTTCCCCAGATATATGCCTCGACACAATCCTGTCTCGGAGTTCTACGGGGAATTTCTTCGACCTCATGTGGCTTGGTTTTTGCTCTGACATGCACTGTCAACTGTGGGATCTTATTTAGACAGGTGTGTGCCTTTCCAAATCATGTCCAATCAATTGAATTTACCACAGGTGGACTCCAATCAAGTTGTAGAAACATCTCAAGGATGATCACTGGAAACAGGATACACCTGAGCTCAAAGTTGAGTCTCATAGCAAAGGGTCTGAATACTTATGTAAATAAGGTATTTCTGTATTTATTTGTAATAATTTGCAGAAATGTCTAAACACCTGTTTTCACTTCGTCATTATGGGGTATTGTGCTTAGATTGATGAGGAAAAACTATTATTTAATACATTTTAGAATAAGGCTGTAATCTAACAAAATGTGGAAAAAGAGAAGGGGTCTGAATACTTTCCGAATGCACTGTATGTCTGTGTGGGTGTGTGTATATCTGTATGGGTGTGTGGGTGAGTGTATATCTGTATGGGTGTGTGGGTGAGTGAGTGCATGTGTGCTAAGGTGAGTAGATCTCCTGGATGTGTGGGACCAGGGTCCCAGTGTTGTACTGGGCCGTCTTCATCCCACGCTGGAGGGCTTTGTGGCTGTGGACGGAGCAATTCTTGTACCAGGCCATGATGCAACCTTTCAGGATGCTCTCGATGGTGCAGCGGTAGTATTTGAAGAGCACCTGGTTGGCATTCCACATTTCTTCAGCCGCCTTAGGAAGTAGAGTTGTGCCCTCTTGACAAGAGTGGTGGTGTTGTTAGTTCATGTCAAGTCCTCAGGGGAAATTAAAACATCTGACTCTCTCTACTGCAGTCCTGTTGATGTGGATTGAGAATGGATGTGGATCTGCTTCCTGAAGTCAACAATCAACTCTGTTTTGCTGACGTTGAGGGAGAGGTTGTTGTCCTGGCACCAAAATACCAGTTCACTTATCTCCTCCCTATAGGCTAACTCGTTGTTGTTGGCTATCAGGCATACAACCATGGTGTCGTCCGCAGACTTGATGATGGACTTGGGGTCGTGCAAAGCCACGCAGTCGTGGGTGAACACGGAGTACAGCAGAAGGCTGAGGACACACCTATGGGGGGCCCCTGTGTTAAGAGTCAGTGTTGAGGAGGTGTTGTCGCCAATCCTCACAGCCTGTGGTCTGCCCCTCAGGAAGAACAGTATCCAGTTGCAAAGGGTGGTGTACAAACCCAGAACTCTAAGCTTGGTGTCGAGCATAGAGTGAACAATAGTGTTGAATCAGTGTAGGCTGCTGAGGGGAGGACGGCTGATAATAATGACTGGAACGGAGTGAATGGCATGACATCAAACACAAGGAAACCATGTGTCTGATGTATTTGATCCATTCCACTGATTCTGCTCCAGTCATTACCATGAGCCGTCCTCCCCAATTAAGGTGCCACCAACCTCCTGTGTGTTGAATGCTGAACTGTAGACAATGCACAGCATTCTCACATAGGTGTTCCTCTTGTCCAGATGTGTTATGGCCATGTGAATAGCGATGGAAAGGCCATCCTCCGTGGATCTGATGGAGCGGCAGGCAAATTGGAGAGGGTCCAGTGGAGTGGGATGTCAGCCTCTCGAAGTACTTCATGATGACCGGAGTGAGTGCGGCGGGGCGATAGTCATTTGGGCATGTCACCTTGTTTTTCTTGGGCACTGGGACAAGGGTGGTCTCCTTGAAGCAGGTGGGGACTACAGCCCGGGACTGGATGAAGATGTCCGGGAAGACACCATCCAGCTGGTCAGCTCACACTCTTGAGGACGCGGCCAAGGATACCATCTGGGCCGGCGGCTTTGTGAGTATTCACGCCTTTTAGAGTTTTTCTCATGTCAGCCTTGGAGAGGGAAAGCACCTGGTCGTCCAGAGCAGCGAGAGTCATCCTGGATGGCTCGGTATTGGCTGCCTCGACGCGAGCATACAATGTGTTAAGCTCGTCTGGGGCAGGTAGCTGGATTTACCTTTGTAGTCTGTGATAGTCTGTAATCCTTTCCACATGCGAGTCGAACATCAATTCCAGTTTGAGTCTGTATTGTCTTTTTACGTACCTAATGGATTGACGGAGCTCGTATCTGCTTATCATTGTACGTGTTACTTGCCATTTAGTAATCTGAGTTTGTTCTGCTGACATTGAATGCTGCAGTACAGGCTCTCAGCATGGTACGGATTTCTCCGTTCATCTAGGGTTTTTGGTTGGGGTATGTCCGGATTGTTATTGTGGGTACAACATAAAAAACAAATTTCCTAAAGAAGCCTGTGACTGACGATGTATATTCCTCCTGTTTATGGATGAGTCCTAGGTGGATGAACCTTTGAACATATTCCAGTCAGTATTGTCAAAACAGTCCTGTAGCATTGAGTCTGCCTCCTCTGTCCAGCACCTCACTATTCTCTGTGTTGGTGGCTCCCTCTTGAGTTGCTGGTTGTAGGTGAGGAGTATACATCTGCCTTGGCTACTCTGGGTGCACTATTTTACAAACATGTATATCTAATATTTATAAACATTTACATAAGCATTATAAACATTAATAAGTAGGCTATGACAGTGTATAAACAGAATATACTGTCAACACATGTTCACACCAGGGAGAAAGAGAAATAGGGAGAAAAGGAGAGAGACAGAGAGAGGGGGAGAGAGAAATGCTTATTATAGTATGCTAGCACTTCATCCCAAATGGAGTGTTGTCATGTAATACTACCTCTCCTACGTTAGTCATGTTTGTTCATCTGCCAATGTTGGCATGCAAGCCGTGCCCAGGTGTCACTCAGGAGTGAATTAAGACTTCTGTTTTTCCTGGAGATGGGCAAGTAAATCATAGGCTACTCATTTTACAGGACTAAATAAGACCATATTGGGAGCTATGATAGACAGTATTACAGCAATTTGACATTTTGTTGTTGTCGCAAATGCAATGCATTACCGTTGCTTTCATCAAAAGCAATTCATATTAAACCTGATGAGTTGTTTTTCGCTGCGCATCGATGACGACGCGCTTTATAATAGGACCGTTTATATTAAGGCCATGACATGACCAATAAGAGTGCGTGCGTAATGCAATCGGCGAGAAAAGAATATGAACCAGCCATGGACGCGGAAAATCATCAAATTACAGAACGCGATTTCCCGTATCCGACCTTCGAGCGTCTCCTCTGTGTTCGGGGGTTGTAGTTTTCATCCTATAATTTCTAGCTTCAGATCTGTGCTTCATCCAGCTATAAAGAACAGCAGTTCCCATAATTCAGCAAAACCCACAACTACTGTGATGCGTGTGTTTTTGTTATTGTTGTAGGTTAGTGGAACAGCTGAGAGCGAAGAGACATCGTTGTGCATCTTTAAAAAACGTTGAATCGTTTTCTGACACGGATGAACTTTGTCTGCCTTTAATCTAAATAGGGACGGCTCAAGTGAACAAGCTGCAGAGCAAACAGACCAGAATAAGGTGAGTCTCAGTCAAATAAACTCTGACGATCTGTATCTGCGTAGAGTTCTCCCTATGCAGAAACTAACACAAAGGAAAACGAGCAAATTGTCCTATTTGGTATAGGTATTTGTTGATGGTGCGTACCTTTTCTTTAAATACATTACACTACGGTGAGATCGCTTAACGGTCCCGATGGTCCTGATTGTTGGCTTTTGCGCAACAAGGGAGTCGCGCACTGGATAGCACACAACGTGGGTTTCTTTTTCCACTGGAGTCTATTATTGCGCACACTGGAGACTGCAGCTGCTAGGCTAGTGGGCCTTGTCTTGACATGAATCTCGTGCAGTGTAATTTGAACATTATTTTTTTGACGTTTAGAGGTATTTTAGTTATATAATAGAATAAGTCGTTTATTACTACAGATTGTATTGTTTGTGGGCTTTTGCTAATTTCTAACAAAATAAACAGAACACGAATTAATGCTCGTGTCAAGTGGACTAACGGCTGCACGTTGTGTGTGTTGTGCTTATTAATGCGTTATACATGGTTTATGAACGTGTTATTACCTCATACACTTTCTCAAGAGTTCTCACTATTCACACTTTTGTAATCTCAGTAATATGGAGCATATGTTAGCCAAATATGTTAGATATAGACCTAATGCGCCATGCAATTGTTTAATACAATGCTCTTAATTTCTGTTAGAGGTTGCATTGTATTACAGGGATTTAGACTGACACCTGTCATCATTTATCCCTGCCAGTACAATAGTGAAAGATATCAAATGTATATTTTGTTGGCTACTGTGTCAAAGCCTGGATACTAGTCCCACGTGGCTGTTGATTTTTAAACAAGAAGTGAACCTTAGGCCTATATGTATGTCGACACGTGATTAGAGTGGTCAGGGAGCGTGTGGTTAGAGTGTGTGGACTAGTATCCGAAAGGTTGCCAGATCGAATCCCTGAACTGACAAGGTAAAAATCTGTCGTTTTGCCCCTGAGCAAGGCAGTTAACCTGCTGTTCCTAGGCCATCATTGAAAATAAGAATTTGTTCTTAACTGACTTGCCAAGTTAAATAAAGGTAAAATAAAAATAGAGTGGTGTACAATAACAACAAGGCAATGTCTGTAATAAATAGTCTCAGTGTTGTTGTCATGTAGTGTGTGAATTAGTGGTCATGTATTATGGGCTTAACTGTCATCTAGATTGTACTAGCCCAGGGGGGTGGGGGTGCCCTTCCCCCATGCTTTTCTGTGCCCTCCATATGGTCACTGAGAGGAGATCATCTTTCACTGAACAAACACTCCCCACACTCTTTCACTCTTTCTCTTTCTCTCAGCAGTTTGTTTCACAGCAGTCACCTCTCACCTACTTCTCCATATGCTCATCTGAACAGGTCCTTGGGCACATTAGTCAAATACTTTAAAATAGTTGAAGTTGTTTGAGGTGTGCTTGATTTAACTTCAAGTGTATCATTTGGTGACTACTCTATTGGTTCTGTTGTACCAAACAACACAATCAAATGTATTTGAAAGTGTTTGAAACACAGGTCTCAAGTTTGCTGTCTACCTGGGATTATTATAGCTGTTGTCAAATGAAATGTTGTAACATACATATTTTTTCTCTGTCACACCTGTATCCCCACAGGTACTCAGCAGTGTTATTGTGTTGCCATGGAGAAGGCTTGGAGGGTGGAGTTTAGGAACGTGGGTAGTAGCTACTTCCCTCAGAGCCGCGTGGAGTGCCACTACAGTATCAGCTCACAACATACCTGGGCCAGCCATGACTGGGTCGGACTCTTCAAGGTATAAGGTTAACCTGATAAATGAGTAAAACCCACCCCGAGGATTGGAAATCAAGTGAAATGCACAACTGTTTTTTAAAATTAATATATTCATATTTTTGTGTTTTTTTTTATGTCTCCCTGTCTCTCTCCCCTTGTCTGACTCTCTCAGGTGGGATGGTTGTCAGTAAAGGACTACCACACCTTTGGTTGGGCCCTGGCCCCAGAAGGCTACCAGGAGGGCACAGATGTCAACTGCTGTGTTAACTTCCAGGGTACTAGTCCCTCACCTTTGAACCCTCCCTCTATTTCATACAAAGTGTGCCAACCCTCCCTCTATTTCATACAAAGTGTGCCAACCCTCCCTCTATTTCATACAAAGTGTGCCAACCCTCCCTCTATTTCATACAAAGTGTGCCTGGTCAACATTCACACTGTTCAGAAAGTAGTGTACACACATTCATTATTCTTATTTTTCATTTAACCTTTATTTAACTGGGCAAGCCAGTTAAGAACAAATTCATATTTACAATGACAGCCCACCAGGGAACAGTGGGTTAACTGACTTGTTCAGGGGCAGAATGACATATGTTTACCTTGTCAGCTCAGGGATTCAAATCCAGCAACCTTTTTGGTTACTGGCCCAATGCTCTAACCACTAGGCTACCTGCCACCCCAAGTTCATTTACTTAACTTGCAGGATCGTCAAATAAAGATAGATATCCACACTCACTAAAAGTGTGAGACCATTCAACAGTCTGCTGGTATCTGTCTTTATTTCAAAACATTCATACTCTGCCAAGGTCTGTAAGGAAACGCTCCAACTTTGGATTGGTCACACAGTAAATTGAATTACTCTGTTGAAGGGTACTATAGGCTCGTGACTGATATTTAAAGCAGAGACAGGACTCAATAAGTTACATAGTGTTACAGAGAGGAGACGATCAGATTGTTTCTCTCTCTCGCTCTCTCTCCCCCTGCTCTCTCCCTCTCTCTCTCGGTTTGAATTTAAATCAGTCTTTGTTCGGCTCTGATTGAATTCCTTTAAGAAGTAGAAGGTTGAGTAATGAGGATGAGAGAGACAATGGTACAAAGACCAGACCAGACTGAATAACCAACCATACATTACGCTAAGGCAGTCAGGACTGAATAGAGAGCACAGAGTGAAAAGCGTCCTTTTAACATTACAGCACAGTAGCTTGCAGACTTTATACTGCGTATAAAGTGTCCTCCGTCCTCTCAGTGACAGTGCTAGCTGAGGTGACTACAGATAGCCACCGAAAGCCAGGCAGAGCAGAGCAGCTGTGTCATTGAGTTGTGTCAGGGAGATGAACAGCTATCATTGACACTGTCATTTATCATCTGTGGTGAGGACTGAGGAGACAGACTATATGCAGAAGCCAGGCGTCTGATGTAGTCTAAGCACATTCAGTATTATGCCCACTTGTCACAGAGGAGGTTGGTTATCTATAGTGTATGCAGGGGTGGAAAAAGTACCCAACAGTCGTACTTGAGTAAAAGTAAAGATACCTTAATTGAAAATGACTCAAGTAAAAGGGAAAGTCACCCAGTAAGATACTACTTGAGTAAAAGTATTTGGTAAAAAAAATATACTGAAGAATCAAAAGTAAAAGTATCAATAATTTCAAATTCCTTATATTAAGCAAACCAGATGGCACAATTTTCTTGTGCAAACGGACTTATTGAGTCCGCTAGATCAGAGGCAGTAGGGATGAACGGGGATGTTCTCTTGTTAAGTGTGTGAATTTGACAATTTTTCTGTCCTGCTAAGCATTCAAAATGTAATGAGTACTTTTGGGTGTCAGGGAAAATGTACATTATTTTCTTAAGTAATGTATTAAAGTAAAAGTTGTAAAAAAAATATAGATAGTAAAGTAAAGTACAGATACCCCAAAAACTACTTATTTTTTTACTTAAGTACTTTACACCACTGTGTACATGTCATCATAACTGAAATCATGGTCATAAATACATTTTTAGCAGTATAAGCATGTATACATCTCGATCAATAATCCATTGACCATTTCACTCTCCCACTCCCTTCCTCCCTCTTGCAGCCTCCTATCTGCCCAAGTCCAGTTCCCAGCAGTACCAGTTTGTGTACGTCGATGGGAAGGGAGAGGTGTGCTCTGCCAGCTCCCAGTTTACCTTCAGCGCCCCTAAGCCTTTGGAGGACCTGGTCACCCTGGAGGAAGGAGCCCACGGAGAGGAGGGGGGGACCGACATGCTTCTGGTCGTACCCAGGGCCGAGCTACTGCAGGTGGGCATAAGGGAGTGCAGGTGCGAGAGAGAGAGTACTGTAGAGGGATGTCCATACCCTCTTTCAGTTATAGAGAGGGTGAATGAACGTTGATGAAATGAATAGGCAGAGGTGAGAATCAATAGTCAATTACAAAGAGACAGAGGATGGAAATGGATCATCTTTTAGGCACTTAATGTTTTCTCTCTCCCTCCAGAGTCGCCTGCAAGAGTGTCTTCGGGAGCGAGCCGAGCTGCTCCATGCACGGGAGGCAGCCGAGAGGATGAAGGAGAGAGAGAGGGAGAAGTACAGGAGGGCAAGAGAGGCGTGGGACAGAGGGTGTGAGGAGCTGGAGAGGAACATCGCGGACCTGAAGGAAGAGCTGCGAGAAAGCAGAGACAGGATGGAAGAGATGGAGAGGAGGCAGGAGGTACAGTAACATTACAAGACAGGATTAATGTCTGTGCCGAGGGGATTTGATCATGTCCAAGTAGCCCCAGTGTCTGGTCATGAGCACTTATCTTTGTAAAAATGCGATTTGACGTAGAACGACAAGATCACAACCCCAGATGTACATTCTCCTGTTATGTTACATGTCAAAACGGGAGCAGTTCATTTACAGATCAAATGTGCTTCAGCATCTACAAAGGAGTCTCAGGATACTGTACATGCTCTGTATAGAATGTAGATTCTCTCTCTCTCCCTCCCCATCACAGGAGGTGGAAGCATCAGGGGAGGCCTTGGCTCAAGAGAAGAGTTCCATACTGACTATGAAAGCAGCCAGCGAACAGCGAATCAGAGAGCTGGAGGATGACATTAAAGCCCTGGCACTGAAGGCTTTGGAACGAGAGACTGAGCTGGAGCGGTCAGAGATGTTCTCTATCTCCCTGGAACTCAACCTCTCTCTTTGATCTCTCTCTTTCTATCCTTTATCTCCCTCAATCCCTCTCTTTGATCTCTCTCTTTCCATCCTCTTATCTCCCTCAATCTCTCTCTTTGTCCATCGGCGTGCCTGTTTTTCTTGCGCTGTTCTCTGGTTAATGCTAACCCCGTCTCTGTGTGTAGGATGAAGGAGAGGGCCAAGAAGCAAGCAGTTCAAAGGAGGGAGGAGGAGAAAGAGAGGAAAGTTCTGCAGGTACTATAATGGCTTGGATTTATTTAGTGCTTTTTCCAGGTGTGTTTCACTACCAACATGAAGCATCCTACCTGGGTGAAGCACAGCAGCCATTTTGGGGCCGAACACTAACCACCCATCATGTCTGATCCCAAACTTCCTCTTCCTACATCCATGTGTCTTCCTCAGCTCAAGCTGGAGCAGACCGAGGGGGAGCTGCGCAGTCTGTCTGCTGAGTTCCAGGGTCTGAGGAGCTCCCTGGCCCAGAGAGACACACACGCCCTACAGCTACGGGACACCATCACCACCCTCACATACAGGCTGAGTATGGCACAGCGGAAAGAGGTGAGGCTGGCACCACCCACAGAGGGCCCGAGGGTAGTTAATAAAAGGATGTAGGGGTTTGAACAAAACACAATGCAACAGGAAAATGGCAGTACCCACTGCGGTCCCTCGTTCTCACCCATCATCGGCTCACCATGCTATTGAGGTTATTTTAGCGACCATGGCAAACTTTGCTGGCTGGAGAAATATGGATGGGCGGTTAGAGAGGGAGTGGCAGGGTTGGTCAAAGACAATGTGACAGGAAAGTTCCAATGTCCCGTGGCCTCACCGGTCATCTGACAAAAACCATGTTATTGTTGCTGAACTATCATCTCCTCTTGTCTTTCCTATCAGGCGGAGAGCGAGGTCGCCCTGGCTGAGATGCGGGGCCTGCGGGAGCGTCTGGGGGCCAGCGAGCGTTGTGCTGAGGGCCTGAAGGGAGAGCTGTGTGCCCTGGTGGCTCAGAGGGACCAGGGCCAGACAGAACTGCACCAGGCCAGGCTCCAGGCGGCACAGCTCACCCTGCAGCTAGCCGACGCCAGCCTGGCCCTGAGGGAGGGCAGAGCACACTGGGCCCTGGAGAGACAGAGCCTGCAGTGCAGCACTGAGGTAATGACAAGGATCATCGTGTGGATGGACTTAATCACATGAATTGGATTACTCAAGTAGTCAAAGCGTTTTACAATGATAGTGACTCTCCATTGAGGTAGGCCAACCTCTACAGAACCCTCACTGACAACTGTACCGCACTAATATACACAACACAGATTTGAACTAGAGATTGCATTACTATGCTGGAAATTATGCTTGTGCAAGGTCTCCTCTTTCTGTTCCACTATATGCGATAGCTGCAACCACTAGGAAAGCCTCACGTCTTCTCGATACAGAATTTCTCAGTATCTCCTGTTGAACTTTGAATTCAAGTTTCAGAATGTCCCAGCAGCATGACTTGTGTTAAACGGTGTGTGTGTCTCCCCCATGGCAGAAGGCCAGAGAGCGTCTGGAGAAGCTAAATGGAGAGACGCAGCGGATAGAGAAGAAGCTTCAGGAGGAGAGGATGGAGAGAGAGAAGGTGGAAGTGGAGCTGGGAAGAGAGAAGGACTGTAACCGGGTAAAAACTAACACCTACTGCACCACAGACCATTGGCTACATGCAAAGCAACATTTCAAGCTATTAATAGATACAAAAAACAAAATCAACTCTCTACACAAGCTCATGGCTCGGCTCAGGATGCTGACATTCCATGTGTCGTGCTATACAGTATTGAAAACCACTCAGCCTTGTTGGTCCTGTATGGCTCAGTTGGTAAAGCATGGCACTTGCAATCCCATGGTTTTGGGGTTCAATTGCCGAGGCCACCCTTACGTAAAATGTATGAACGCATGACTGTAAGTCGCTTTGGATAAAAACGTTAAATGAGACATGTTTTTGTCAACATGCTGGGTCATGTTCGCTCGTCTCTTTAATTGCCTGTGCTGTGCTGCTGGTTAGGCTGTGTATATATAAGTATGTGACTCCTTCTTTTGATGACTTCCCCCTGCAGGTGCAGCTGGGTGAGACATGCAGGGAGCTCCAGGAGCTGAAGGCCAGTCTGAGGGTGGCCCAGAAGGAGAAGGAACAGCTACTGCTGGAGCAACAGGCAAGACCCCCACCTTTGTACCTCCATCTCTTCAACCACCATTCCCCCTCTCCCAGTCTCCACATACAGACACATTTCTAAATCAACTGCAAACCCCTGCCCACTTCGGAGACTTAAGATAGATTTCTATACATGTCAAGAGGTGTAGAGGCCCGGGGTCCATTTGGTGATGAGCCTTAGTTGTCTTGGGATAACACTTGTCTATGTGTAAACGAGTCTCTGACGGCCCTGCTCTGCTCTGTACAGGACCTGATGGAGTACATGGGTCAGGTGGAACAGAGGAGGGAGGCTTTGGCAGAGGCCACGTGGAGCGCTGCGGTGTTCGCCTCCACCAGTGAGTGGAGGAACCCACCTAACACCGTGGAGACACCCTAGCACTGAGAGACATGTACAACAATGCTCATTTGATCTGTGGGCTGTCCCAACAAGATATTCTAGTTCTACACTGACTTGGATCTCAGATTACTTGAACCAATCACGAGATAAGTGGAGACGAGAGCCAGGAGCTTTTCCCAGTCAGGGAGAACTCCTGGCCCTGCTCTGACGATCACTTACCACTGTTGTTTTCTACTCTCTGTGTGTCTGACAGGCCTCCGTGACAGTCCTCTGTCTGACTCTGAGGATGAGAACCCTGAGGCCCTGCAGCCCTCCCGCCAACACTCCAGGCAGCCCCCCCCCTCCTCCCGCCCCCTGGCCCACTACAGCCTGTGTGACCCCCAGGCCCAGCCTGACTCCCTTCTCCCCTCCACCCCCCCTTCCTCCCCCAGAGACATGTCCCGGTCCCTGTCCCGAGGGGGCGTCGTCATCAGCCAGCCCGCTCCCCTGTTGTTGCCCAGGCAGTCGGGCGGAGACACCCTAACACACAGCTCTGAGTCGGTAAGAGACGGTATCAGATGCTCTTACACATGCACGTGCACATGCGCGCGCACACACACACACACACACACACACACACACACACACACACACACACACACACACACACACACACACACACACACACACACACACACACACGACTAATTCTTGTACAATTAGCCAGGCTGTTTCCTTAGCTGATAACATGCAGCTATCTCCAGTGCTTCTGTCTGTGGCTCATTTAACTGTCACCGATAAACTGTATATCTCAGAAAGGCACTTAGAGAGCTGCCTGTGCAGTGGCTTATTTCCCTATTATGGCCTTATTGCTAGGTTATTACATGTGTATGCCTCACCACTCACTTTAACTTTCTCTCTTTCTGTCTTCCCCCCCTCCCTCTCTCTGTGTGTGTGTGTGTGTGTGCAGGAGGAGGAGGGTAACACCGACCAGTGCGGAGGACACAGCTCTGGAGAGGAGACAGCCCTGCTGCTGCCTGAGACCACAGACACAGTCCCCAGGTATCATGCAAGCACACACACACTTGCGTGCCCACACACACACACACACACACACTCCCATGCAGTACATGCACTGCAGCTTCACACACCCACACACAGAGGGCTGTTTTTTATGATGACAGGCTGAGTATGGCTCTCAGAGATTGACGTTTTGAATATCGGGTCGTAAAAGAAGTTGAGTGTGGAGGGGAGAAGAAAGGGAGCGTGTACGACGGAGGCAGCGTGAGGGAGGGAAGAGGGCAGTGAGGGAGAAGGAGGGGAGAGATGGGAGGACAAGGGGACAGGTAAGTTGACAGCTGGCTATAGCAATGATTTAGCTACAGGCTAGTACTGGAGTCACAGGCCAATTTTCAGCATCATTAAAGCACTCTCTCTCTCACTCTTTCACTCTCTATTTCTCCCTCCCTCCTTCTCGTATGTGTTCCTTTTCTACAGTTCTGCTGTACCGTGACTCCACTACAAATGTAATTGGGACGATAAAGGTCTTGATTGATTATTGATTTTGATTGATCGTTCACACCCTTTCTTTTCTTCGTTGTTCCCTCTCCTCCAGTGACCTGGCTAATACCTCTCAGTGGTAGAGAGCGGAGATACAGGACCAAGTCAACAACATCACTGTCAGTGTGTTCTTTACTTTTAATTCAGTATTCAGCGCACAAGCACACACACACACACTACAACTCACCTCTCCTCTGACAAACGATGTTAATATGCAATTTGCTTCTACATTTTCTATGAACTTCTTCTTTGATGTGTGACTTCTAGGCTGTTCTGCTGCACCTGTACATAACATGGTCCTAAGAATGACATAATGCCTGTCATAACAGGTCGTGACAGCTCAAATCATAGTTACGACCTCTCGTGTCCGTTCTAAAGCGTGAAACGTTTAACATTTAAGTCTTAGTTAGATGTTTAATAGTTCATGTTCCATAGCAGGGTTATTTCAGTTGCAGGAGGAGTGATGTTGGGAGCTTTATGACCGGTGTTATGTCATTTTTATGATGCCGTTATTATGAGGCATCATGACAGCCACTGTAATTAAGATATTTTGAGTGAATGTATCTGTCTCCTTTTAAAGTCTAAGAGTTGATTTGAACACTTCCGTCGCCGCGACAACTTTAAACACTACTGTAATAATAGTCATTAAAACGTACTTAGACTTTGTTCGAAGAATCATTGTAAAGTACAGATACATATAATGTTTTTCCTCCTTATATTCAAACCTGAGATGTTATATTATAAGCATTTTCTGTTATTCATTATTAGACATTTAAATTCTTGCTTCATTAGAGGTGTTGTAGTACTAGTTGAAAGGACACTCAGAGATAGAGATGTGTCCAAAATGGGGAAGAACTGTTGAAAACACTTCTGAAAAGGGTGGAAGTTTGAGTTGAGTGGGAGGGCAATCAGGTTGAATGTTGACTGGAAGAGACATTTCTGAAAGGTGGTTGCTACTAATTAGGGCAAGAGGAATGACATTTTGATGTTCTCTCATGTTTTATTGTTGCACAATATATTTTACTTCCAATATTCTATCCTCCGCAACATAAAGCTTTTGCTCCTGCATGCTGGTAGCTGTAGAGCCACTGCAATACATTTACATTTAAGTCATTTAGCAGACGCTCTTATCCAGAGCGACTCACAAGTACATACATTCATACTTTTTTTTGTACTGGCCCCCCGTGGGAATCGAACCCACAACCCTGGCGTTGCAAGCGCCATGCTCTACCAACTGAGCCACACGGGGCCCAATACTTTCATACATGATACCAGATTTCAATCGTAAAGCAGTGTGTTGTTTTAAAGCAAGAATAATATGTCTTTAGAAGTCCCAGAAGATCATTAGTAATGCACTAGATTCACTGTACGTGGTATACAGAAAGTATCTGCTTCAGAGAGAAGAAGCCATTCTAAATTTGTACCTAAAAGAACAAATTGGTAAACGAAGGAATTTCATCATAACATAATCTAATTTATGGATACTGACGTTGCAGTACTTGTTGGGGGTGTTGTTCTTATAGCTCATGGAAGACTGGCCTGGAATAGATTACTACTGGGTCAATAAATACATTTTTCATGATTTTCTACCAATACTCAGCTTGTTATATCGTAATGAAATTATATCCAGTTTTAGTTTAAGCTACAGAGTTGATATGTGTAATAAGAAGAAAATACTAAAGCTAGGGTTTAAAAGCTTGCTAATGAAGAATAATGCACCAGGGACAACTTTGCTTGTTCGACATGTAATTGGCTGCACTTGCACCTGTTATTTTGCTACAGGAGATGTTTTTGGGAACGAAACGTTGATTTTCATTTCACACAGTGATGCTCGTCATTAATCCTGTCTATGTTACGTCGTCTATCTATCATTATCATAATCATTACCACCGTGTGTTGTATTTCCTCTTTTTTTCATACTCATTTCTTTTTCTTTCCCCGATTTTCTGTCTGAAGGTCAATTTAACTGTATTATCTATCACGACTGTGTGGTAAGGTTTGAAGAGTTAGTCCAAAGGGTAGAGGTATTGGTGCCACTATATAGGACAACAGTTTGTTCACACATGGGTTGTAGCCATAGTGAAAGTATGTAATGTATAACTCAGTCCGTTATAATAAACAACTTTGTCAGCGTTGATGGACATCCTTGCTCAATTGAAGGCTGTGCTTCAATGGGTTTTGGAGTACCTTTGTCTCTACACCTGTTGAGCTATACCGGTAGTGTAGTTTAGTACTACAAATCTGTTTGCTACCCTGGGTGGGTGATTTTGACATCCTGGTATGTGCACCAAAAGTTCCGTAGCACTGAGATCTATGGTTTTGTAGTCGTCTAGATTTCTGTGGGAAGTTCTATGTCTATGTCTACTGTGAGCTACGTGGGTGTATAGTGTAACTTCTATTCAGGACAGCTACCTACTCTCATTGCAATAAGGCTCCAGTGGTTTTCTGGTGTGTATGTTTGTTTGTTTAGGTCATCTTACTTATATAAAAAAAGAAGTTGTTATTGGTAATACTATATACTGTCTGTTCGTGTGGGTGGGTTTCTGTAATAAAATAAACATGTATGTGTATCAATTGTGTGTGATGTGTCTGTCTTTTGATGAAAGATAAATGTTTTTTCCAAAAATTCTGCCGCTTCCTTCGGGGCGTGACATTTCTGATGCTAATTTGCTAGTTACACGTGTCTCATCTTTCCTTCTGCATTCTGTTCTTACCCTCCTGCTCCTCTTTACCTGCAGTTCTCTCTCCTTCCACCCCTCCCTCGCTTCCCCCCCATCACTCCACTCCCCCCATTTCAAGTCTAGGGTGACGGTAGCTAATTATAAAATCAATGATGCCAGGCTGGCTGGTTTACGGCCTGCTCTAAAACCTTAACTGGGAAATCACTGGTGGATTAATGCCTCCCTCACTCTTTATCGCTTTTAATTAGAAATGTAAAAGATATGAAGAGCCAGAGGCTAGAACACATCTCCTATAAGATAGGGCCAAATGGTACCCTATTCCCTATGTAGTGCACTACTTTTGACCAGGCCTCTGTAGGGAATGGAGTGCAATTTGGGACGTACCCCCACATCTCCTATATGACCTCTGCCAACCTAGCCTGTCGGCCTCTTTTTTCTTTTCCTCTGCTCTCCCCTTTCTTGTTAATTTCTTTTCCCCCATTGTATCCCCCACATTCCTTCTAGCAGACCCTCCTCAGTCTGGTATATGGTACCTTCGTTTGTTGAAGAGCTGCTTGCCAACTCTTAGTGTTGTCCTCTAACCAAATCAGTTCACTCCTAGCAGCAAAGGGCTCTGGCCCCCTCCCCTCCTCTTCCCCATCCCTCCTCCTCTCTCTCGATCTTTCTCCCGGTCTGTCTGTTAAATTTATGATCTCTACATCTTCAAATGTTTCTCACCTTCCCCTAACCTTCCCTCCTCACTTTTTCCCCCTTTTGATTGCTCCCTACCCACTCTGCATCCGCTGCGTGTGTAATGTAACGAAAGGATGCCGATCATGTCCCCATCTCCTTCCCCCGGGCTAGCCGTGATAGGCTACAGTCTTTCCCATAATCACCCCATCCCTTCCTAGCATATGACATGTCCCTTACCACCCTTTTACTATGGCTCCAGGACGTCCTCATAGCCCCTGAATGTTTTATCACACACTCTGATCTGACTCTCATTCCTTCTAGCTAGTCTTGTCTGGTGTTGTAGACAGCACTACCAGTGTTCTGTCTTCCCAGACCGGTGTTGTAGACAGCACTACCAGTGTTCTGTCTTCCCAGACCGGTGTTGTAGACAGCACTACCAGTGTTCTGTCTTCCCAGACCGGTGTTGTAGACAGCACTACCAGTGTTCTGTCTTCCCAGACCGGTGTTGTAGACAGCACTACCAGTGTTCTGTCTTCCCAGACCGGTGTTGTAGACAGCACTACCAGTGTTCTGTCCTCTCAGACCGGTGTTGTAGACAGCACTACCAGTGTTCTGTCTTCCCAGACCGGTGTTGTAGACAGCACTACCAGTGTTCTGTCCTCCTAGACCGGTGTTGTAGACAGCACTACCAGTGTCCTGTCCTCCCAGACCGGTGTTGTAGACAGCACTACCAGTGTTCTGTCTTCCCAGACCGGTGTTGTAGACAGCACTACCAGTGTTCTGTCTTCCCAGACCGGTGTTGTAGACAGCACTACCAGTGTCCTGTCCTCCAGGACCGGTGATGTAGACAGCGCTACCAGTGTCCTGTCCTCCCAGACCGGTGTTGTAGACAGCACTACCAGTGTTCTCTTCCCAGACCGGTGTTGTAGACAGCACTACCAGTGTCCTGTCCTCCCAGACCGGTGTTGTAGACAGCACTACCAGTGTTCTGTCTTCCCAGACCGGTGTTGTAGACAGCACTACCAGTGTCCTGTCCTCCCAGACCGGTGATGTAGACAGCACTACCAGTGTCCTGTCCTCCCAGACCGGTGTTGTAGACAGCACTACCAGTGTCCTGTCCTCCCAGACCGGTGTTGTAGACAGCACTACCAGTGTTCTGTCTTCCCAGACCGGTGTTGTAGACAGCACTACCAGTGTTCTCTTCCCAGACCGGTGTTGTAGACAGCACTACCAGTGTTCTGTCTTCCCAGACCGGTGTTGTAGACAGCACTACCAGTGTCCTGTCCTCCCAGACCTGTGTTGCAAGGCATGACGACGATAGAAGAGTTGGCTACAGAACGGGACCAGAGAGAAGAGAGCAGGCTAGTATTGGTAGCCACTAGCCACTGGTAGCCACTAGCCACGTCATCTAACTCACCAAGCAAGCACGTCTAGAAATCAATGCAAATTGCCCATGTTCAGCACAAGCAAACCCAGTTCTTGGTTTACTCTATTCAGGCCAGTTCCTGTATGGTTCATGAAGGATGATTCATTATTGATTCTCTACCAGGATTTCTGAGTAATCAGTATGCTCTCTGAGTAATAGAATGAAGCTGCTAACCTCCGTCCTGGGGTGGACTAGAAGTGTATGCAGCTTTCTCCCTTCTGGCAATCCTTGTAGCTTCTATTCACCCGTTCTTACTTTTCACTTGATACTTCCTTGTAACCTTGTAGTTGCTTTGCGCCATTAATAACCTGGAGAGGATATCTGCTCCAACCATCAATTGACTAATCATCGCTAGTATAATTGGAAAGGTGGCGATGAAACCCCCAAAATACCACCCTGCCTCTTTAAATCCCCTACTACCCCAACACTCCTACCCATTGCCCCAGGGTTCCCATAGCAACGTGTTATTGGGGTTGAATATATGAGGCCATTTAGCTTCAGTCCTTGTAAAGCAGCTAATAATATATGGACCTTATTCTAATCCCCAGTCCCTCTTTATTGATCTGTATTTTTAACGATAGTTAATTATGGCAATCATATAGTTGATAGAACCCCATCTCTGTTTATCCCTCTTCACTCTAGTGTCTACGTCTATTAATAAAAACAACCATTGAGGCTATAATACACTGAGTGTACAAAACATTAAGAACACCTTCCTAATATTGAGTTGCCCCACAGGGATGCTGGCCCATGGTGACTCCAATGCTTCCCACAGTTGTGTCAAGTTGGCTGGATGTCCTTTGGGTGGTGGACCGTTCTTGATATGCACAGGATACTGTTGAGCGTGAAAAATGGGGAAAAACCTAGCAGCATTGCAGTTCTTGACACAAACCGGTGCTCCTGGAATCTACTGCCATAACCCATTCAAAGACACTTACATCTTGCCCATTCACCCTCTGAATGACACACATACACAATCATTGTCTCAATTGCCTCAAGGCTTTCTTTAACCTTTCTCCTCACCTTCATCTACACTGATTTTAAGAGGATTTAAAAAGTGACATCAATAAGGGATCATAGCTTTCACCTGGATTCACCTGGTCAGTCAGTCATGGAAAGAGCAGGTGTTCCTAATGTTTTGTACACTCAGCGTATACTGTAGCACTGTTCCAAGGACACGGAGTGGAAGTATGCATCTGTCTAGAGTAGGAGGTAAAATTAACGAATTGTAACACACTGGTAATACTAGCCTGCTCGGTTCTATCCTATATGCAGGGCTGGTGTACAGACACTGCTGCTGCTGGCTGTTCTCTGTACCCAAAGTGCAAGAGCGCCCACTATTGGTAGTCATTGTGTTGATGACGTCATTGCAGTGCTCAGTTCTAATGAAATGGACTCAGTAGCAAGGCTCACGGCTGGTGAACGAACGGGGGCTATCAGAAAAACATTTGGTAACAAATCATTTGAAGGGTTGTTTACGAAATATTCACATCAGTGTCATAAGTGCATCCAAGAGTTTCATAACTGATAAGAAAAAATGCTACAACACATTTTAAGAGAATGAGACATTTCTCAAAGGAAATATGATATTAATCTCACAAAAGTAATTTATTGTGCCTTACAGTTCATATGGCTTTTTCTTTGTATGACAGAGTTGGTATGAACAGAAGATTGGACAATACCGTGGCCATGTTTTACAGAGAAGAACACCGGCATCAAAACAACGTAATCGCAACGTTTGCATCATGAAGGCCTGGCAGGGCAGGCCGAGAGGAAATGAGGTCATCAAACCTCGCCGCTCTGCTTCTCCGCGATCCTGTGTGACGTCACAGCACCGTACAGAGAACATTCACCCAATGACAGAGGAGACATGCTAAAGCCTGTACACACACTCAAAACCAACTAGGAGGGCCACATTCAGAGAGAACTGTACAGTAGGCCTCTTTCTCTACCGCTGGGAGGAGTCTGTTGCGTTCCTGTTCATATACTGTATCTTCGTAGCCAGACTGTATACAAAACTCTGGATGTACACGTAGCCAGCTGCATTATGAACAGTTGGTTACATATTGACTGGGACATGTTGGCAACATAGAAGATTGAGAAGTAGAAATGACAGGAGGACACATTGGCCTGCCACTTCATTGAAGAAGACAGAGAGAGGGTATATCCTACAACATTACAAAGACATGATGATGTAATGGCTTTGGATGAGAAGGCAGTTGGTTTCTTGGATGCCAGCAGCACAGAGCACAGGCCAGGCAGGTCATTGACAATGCTGCTGGCCAGGTCTGGTCTGAGACAGATGAGTGCTTTTCACACTAGTGAGCCGAGCCAAACTAAGCTGTACAGAACTGACCTGGCTATGCACCCACCATAGTTCCTGGAACTGTGCTGGAAAGGACAATGTGAAAATAGAATATCTATGCCAGCACTGGTTTGGTTTGGGTTGGCATGATAGTGTGAAAAGGGTAACAGACTGGCTGGCATCCACGCCGTTTGTACACCAGTCATCTATCTTCTATGTACACAGAGCTAGGAGTTAACTGGTCAGATCCGACTGACTGAGTCAAAAATGCACACACATAAATATTGCCTGTTTCTAGCGCACCCTACAGCTTGGCGGCCGCTAGGGTTTGGTCCTTAGTAACAGAGAAGCCCTGAGAAGTCTGTTTTCATGTCGTTGCCCATAACGGTTCCTGGTTTGAACTTGTGTGTGTCGATCATGTGTGTCGATCATGTGTCAGTGAGTGTTTGCTTGTGTACGTTGTTAAATAGTGCTTCGGTTTCACAGGCATTTGATGATAGTTCTCTACATTTCCGTTGTGTTCGTCAATTGCATGACTGCTGAATAAGATGAGATTGCCATTGACTGTACTGTCAATATTGGGCAATAAAGATCTATAGTATAAAACAGGATATCAAAGTGCCACAGCCTAGTGCTACGGCCAACGGTCAATCTCTGTCTACCAAACAAAGCCAAAACGGCACATCTGTTATAGGTTCGAGGTTTAGTGTGTGTGTGTGTGTGTGTGTGTGTGTGTGTGTGTGTGTGTGTGTCTGTGTGTGTGTGTGTGTGTGTGTGTGCGTGTGTATAATTCTATATGTCAATGTGTGTTGAGTTGCTAACTTTGGCACTGAGACACTATCCATTCGACAGCATAGTTTGTTGCGTTGAAAGGAAGCACATAGATTAATGCTAGTCCCCTGATAAACAACACAAATCACAACTTTAGTCACTGTAACACAACATTACTGAGTTGATTATCATTGACATCTACGGCGAGCAAAACTGCCCAAAAAACACCAGCGGCGCAGTTGGAAAGAAGATTCAGTTCGAGGTCTGCCAGTTGGGATTCTGATTCGTCTCTCTCTGGATATCCAAAACTCCTCAAAAAACAAAACCTCATCTAAAGAAATCATTTACAAAACCAGGATTACAAACAAACCAAATATAATGGTATATAGATATGTATGGACTAATTAATACATTGAAAGAGAAAGAAAAGTCAAGATTTTTTTTTTTACAATATTCAAAAGCAAATAACAGCAAAATAATCGATTAGCATATTCAGTTTGGTTTCATCCTGTGTTCGTCTTTTTGAGAAACGTGTTTTGCTTTGCATCCGTTAGAAAAAATCTATAGTTCAGTTCATCTGTTTTGGCCTTTCCTCTATGTAGATACAAACAAAAAGATAGTAAAAAATGAGATTTTTTTTTGTCAAAGAGAGTCCGTTTTCTTTGTTGTCATCACGCCATCTTCCCTCTTGTCTATATCAGGGGTCACGAGTCCAGTCGGTTGCATCATGTCGTCTCTCCGTCCCTCTTTTATAATAGTATCTCTGCTAGTCTCTCTGCGTGTCTGCATGTTACTTATCAGGAACCTGTGAGTCAGAGAACCTGAGTTATAGTGTCTGTACAGTTAGGTGTAAGTCTCTGCTGTCCTGTCATGTCCTGCTTGGAGAGACTGATGTGCAGTAGGGAGATGGAGAGGATACAGAGGAAAGCGAGGGAGGGCCAGCATTGGAAGGGGTAGGGTGGGTGTATGTGTGTCTGTGTGTGTGTGTGTGTGCGCGCACACGCGTGTGTATGATTACGTCAGTTAGTGTGTGTATTTGAGTGAACAGACTCTATTTGTGTGTGATCGCCTCTCCTCCTCACTGCGCCCTCCCAGCATGGCTCTTCCTATCCCCTTCGCTGCTACTCTCCAGAGCCCAGGATTCCCCCTCACTGTCCGAGCCCCTGTCCTCTTCCTCCCCATCATCATAATCATCCTCATCTTCCTCCTCTGGGGAGGGCTCACTTCCGTTCTCTGTCCCCCAGCTGTCCTCCTCGTCCTCTGCCTCAGTCTTCATGGTGGTGGGGGGCTTGGTGGAGGCTGGTGGAGCGGCAGGAGGGGCAGGCGGTGGGGAGCTCTCTCCACTGCTCTCTGTCTGGTCCTCGAAGGCCTCTGGGTTCTCTAACATCTCTCTGATCAGAGGAGGCATGGGGCCTGGGATCTCCATCTTCAGAGTGATGGCCCTCTCAGCACCTGTTCACACACCACAGAAAAAACATTCATCTTAACAAGTCTGTAAAGTAATGTCTTAGCGTTTGCTTATAGTGCTAGATGTTCCAGACGTTATGGAAGTAATCCTGACGTCTAAGTGCTATCTCAAATGTTCTGCATCCACCATAATCTATATGTATTATTCGGACCGTGTGTGTTAGGTGGTGGTCTAGTGTATTGTAGTGTACTATTCTGTACTATAACAATACTGACCCTTGGTGCTGATGCCTCTGAGGTCAGTGATCTTCATCAGCATGCGGGGGAACATGTGTGGTTTGTTGGGGCGTCTGCGACGAGCGTAGATCTTCAGGGCCTCCAGCAGGGGCTCCTGCAGCTTGTCCACCTTCTGGGGCTCCTCCAGGTCCATACGGTCTGAGGGACGGACGGGGGAGAGGACCGAGTTATATACACAATACATGACAAACCGGACACATAACAGCCATCAGACTAGGATGGGAACGATGTAATTGATGATTTTTAGGTCATTACAATTGTATCATGTCATTGGTAACAACTACAAGTAAATAAAGTGTCAAGTGTAGTGCAACCAAACTATTTCATCCCCACATTTCTACTGGTATTGTAACTGAGTGAGGATGTTATCGCGGCCTAACACCTCAAAGACATTTAGGTCTGTATTAGTTCTTAATGTTTTATTGGCTAGCAGTAAAATAGTATTAATCCCCTCTGTGTGCAGTACCTCCAGAGATGAGGGAGATGGCGCTGAGGAGGCCCGTCTCTGTGTCGTCCATCTCCAGAGGCAGCAGCTGGCCAGCGAAGGCAAACACCAGGTCTGTGAGCGGGCCAAAGCCTGCGTTGTGCATCTGGGTCCGGTTCAGGGTCAGCCCGTCGGAGAAAGTCATGGTGTCCTGCTCTGGGGTGTAGCGCGTGCAGATCCTCAACATCTAGGGGTGAAAGAGGGAGGGGGAAAGATGGAAAGACCGAAAAAGAGAGGGGGAAGGATATAAATAAAAAAATTCAACAGGAAGGCTAAACCATATAGTAGGCTATGTTCTTTATCGATTGTCCATTAAACAACAATCTAATCTGTCGTCATCTGTTCACCTTTCCCTCTATACAGCACGACCCCTACACGTGGGCCTACTCTTGCAATACCGCCACTATCCACTGATAGGCAGTATCCCCTCATCATTACATTGCCACGTCTCTGAGTCCCAGAGAATTTAACAGGGTCCGTTGACAGAGTAGATGAGGGGATAGAAAGAACCAGGTAAGTACCAGGATGTCCAGGCAGGCTGACTTGAGGAGGGTGATCTGGTCAGCAATGGTGAGGGTGGTGAAGCCGGGGAGGCGCTTGGCAAACTCCACGATCTTGATGATGCACTTGGTGGAGAGCTCACTGAACTTATCCCACAGCCCCAGGTCCAGCTGCACGCGCTGCTCTGCACTGGAGTTCTGGAGGATGGGAGAGACAGAAAGAGAGTGAGATAGTGAGCGTGGGGATGGCAGGGACACAGACAGGGTTCTTATTAGACATTGATCAGGTAGAAGAGCTATTGGTTATTATTTATATATTTTTACCTTTATTTAACTAGGCAAGTCAGTGAAGAACAAATTCTTATTTTACAATGACGGCCTACCCCGGCCAAACCCTCCCCTAACCCGAACGACGCTGGGCCAAATGTGTGCCGCCCTATGGGACTCCCGATCACGGCTGGTTGTGATACAGCCCGGGATTGAACCAGGGTCTGTAGTGACGCCTCTAGCACTGAGATGCAGTGCAGTAGACCGCTGCGCCACTCAGGAGCCCTTATAAACTAGGTGGTTCGAGCTGAATGCTGATTGGCCGAAAGCCGTGGTATATCAAACCGTATGACAAAACATGAATTTTTACCGCTCCAGTTTATAATAGCAATAAAGCACCTTGAGAGTTTGAGGTGTATTGCCAATATACCACGGCTAAGGGCTGTATCCACAAGAACAGCCCTTAGCCGTGGTATATTGGCCATATACCACACCCCCTCGGGCCTTATTGCTTAATTATTATTCAGGTAGAATAATAACATCACTGACTGGACATCAACCAACTAGGTAGAATGTTCTCCCAGTCTTACAGTACACCAACCAATCATCTACCAAGCTCTCAAACATCCGTACAGAGACAAAGTGGAGTCAGAGTTTAACGGCTCAGACAGAGACGTATGTTGCAGGGTCTACAGACAATCACGGACTACAAAGGGAAAAACCAGCCACGTCGCGGACACCAACGTCTTGCTTCTGGACAAGCTAAACACCTTCGCCCGCTTTGAGGCTAACACAGTGCCACCGACACGACCCGCTACCAAGGACTGTGGGCTCTCGTTCTTCATGGCCGATGTGAGTCAGACATTTAAGCGTGTTGACTCTTGCAAGGCTGCCGGCCCAGACGGCATCCTTAGCCGCGTCCTCAGAGCATGCGCAGATCAGCTGACTGTAGTGTTTACGAACATATTCAATCTCTCCCTATCCTAGTCTGTTGTCCCCACATGCTTCAAGATGTCAACCATTGTTCCTGTACCCAAGAAAGCTAAGGTAACTGAACTAAATGACTATCGATCCATAACATTCACTTCTGTCATCATGAAGTGCTTTGAGAGGCTAGTTAAGGATCATATCACCTCTACCTTACCTGTCACCCTAGACCCACTTCAATTTGCTTACTGCCCCAATAGGTCCACAGACCATGCAATCGCCATCACACTGCACACTACCCTATCCCATCTGGACAAGAGGAATACCTATGTAAGAATGCTGTTCATTGACGGGCCGCCCCCAGGTGGTGAAGGTAGGAAACAACACCTCCACTTCGCTGATCCTCAACACAAGGGCCCCTCAAGGGTGCGTTATCAGCCCTCTCCTGTACTCTGTTCAACCATGACTGCGAGGTCACGCACCCCTCCAACTCAATCATCAAATATGCAGATGACAACAGTAGTAGGCCTGATTACCAACAATGACGAGACAGCCTACAGGGAGGAGGTGAGGGCCCTGGTGGAGTGGTGCCAGGAAAATAACGTCTCCCTCAAAACTAAGGAGCTTATCGTGGACTTCAGAAAACAGCAGAGGGAGCACACCCCTATCCGCATTGATGGGATCACAGTGGAGAAGGTGGAAAGATTCAAGTTCCTCGGCGTACACATCACTGACAATCTGAAATGGTCCACCCACACAGACAGTGTGGTGAAGAAGGCGCAACAGCGCATCTTCAACCTCAGGAGGCTGAAGAAATGTGGCTTGGCCCCCAAGACCCTCACAAACTTTTACAAATGCACCATTGAGAGCATCCTGTCCGGCTGTATCACTGCCTGGTATGGCAACTGCACCGCCCGCAACCACACCGCTCTCCAGAGGTTGGTGCGGTCTGCCCAACGTATCACCGGGGGCACACTGCATGCCCTCCAGGACTCTTACAGCACCCGATGTCACAGGAAGGCCAAAAAGATCATCAAGGACATAAGCCACGACCTGTTCACCCCGCTATCATCCAGAAGGCGAGGTCAGTACAGGTGCATTAAAGCTGGGACCGAGAGACTGAAAAACAGCTTCTATCAAGGCCATCAGACTGTTAAATATCCATCACTAGCCGGCCTCCACCCAGTACCCTGCCCTGAACTTAGTCACTGTCACTAGCTAGCTAACACCCGGTTACTCAACCCTACACCTTAGAGGCTGCTGCCCTATATACATAGACATGGAATCACTGACCACTTTAATAATGGAACACTAGTCACAGTCACTTTAATAATGTTTACATACTGCTTTACTCATCTCATATGTATATACTGTATTCTATTCTACTGTATTTTAGTCTATGCCACTCCGACATTGCTCGTCCTAATATTTATATATTTCTTAATTCCATTCTTTTACTTTTAGATTTGTGTGTATTGTTGTGTATTGTTAGATACTACTGCACTGTTGGAGCTAGGAACACAAGCATTTTGCTACACCCGCAATAACATCTGCTAAATATGTGTATGTGACCAATGACATTTGATTTGATTTGGAGAAATTTGATTTACCCTAAACTGGCCTTTTGAGTTGGGAAAGTGTACATGTTCATAGTGGATTAGTGTCTTTACATGGGATGTGAATCAGTATGTTCTAACAGGAAAAAAGGACAAATATCAAAATGTGTGAGACTCTTACGGTGTGGTATTTGCCCAGCTGCAGCAGTGAGGGGAAGGTGTCTTTGTGGGCCTTGCTGACTTTGTTGACCAGCTCCTCCAGCTCGCCACTCAGCTCATAACTCTCCGGCGGCACCAACTCCTCCTTCACGTCCTTCTTCTTCTTGTTCCTGTCGTTACGCACTGCTAGGGAGGAGAAGAGGAAGAGGAGGATTAAGAGGGGGATGAGGTGGAAGAGGAGGAGAGGAAGAGCAGAAGGAGGAACATAACAACACGTGAGTGAGAATTTCTGTTGGCTTCCCACTAACTCACCGCAATTCGGTGATGTTACGTACCAGTTAGTGAGCCATATTATACAATCCAGCTTATAACAGCACTTAAACAAAGTGATGACACTATCTCTCCATTCACTGTTATCTCCCTCCCTCTTCCTCCCTCTCTCTCCCTCCTCCCATTCTTTCCTTCCTCTCAGGATATCTAGAAATAGCAGGGGGACAATGTGATCCACGTCCGAACACACATCCCACACAAACAATACACCCACATAAGTGTCCCATGGGCAAACCTTCCTACCACTCACCTCACCTCGCACACACTCTCTCACAGAAATACACAGTCACATTGAGTAAATGGAGGTCTTTGTGACCAAGAATTTGCTATTACTCTCATTTTTTGTATTTGTCATAACAGAATGATCAGTTGGAGCCAAGTCAAAAAGGCTATTTTTACAGAGAGCGACTATACTGAAATGAAAGTGTGAGCGAAAGGTGAGGGGTTTTGGTAGGGCAAGGGTGTGTTGAGAGTGAGATGACTGGTGAAACACCTAGTCTGTGTCCCTAAGGGCACCCTGTAACCTAGAAAGTGCACTACTTTGCACCGGACAAAAGCAGTGCACTATATAGGGATTAGGGTGTCATTTGGGACGCTGATTCGCAGGAAGAGTCATTTAGTAACATGATTAGTCATAAGGGTGGTACTGTGCCCAGTCTTTCCAAATCACCACCCTGCTGCTTCTTCGTTTCACTTCCTACTTCCTCCTGGGTGAATCATTTTAGATCAAACTATGCCAGTGACTATCTAAAAGCATATTGAGTGCTTTGTTTATATACTCTGAGTGTGTGTGTGCACTTCCATGTGTGTGTTTGTGCATGAGTGTGTGTGCTCGCGTTCCTGCTTCCGTATCACAGGGCCTGGATGTCCTAGGTCAGTAGCCCCCATCCCCCAGCCTCTCTTACGTCTCTCACCTTCCTTGGACATGCCGACCTCGAAGCACTTCTGCAGTCGGCAGTACTGGCAGCGGTTCCTGGTGACCTTGTTGATCTGGCAGTTCTTGTCTCGGTGACAGGTGTACACCATGTTCTTCTGGATACTGCGTCGGAAGAAACCCTGGAGACGAGAGAAGAGAGGGAAGGGAGAAGATGAAACGCGGTCCGATGTAGGGAGTGACATTGTAACGGCCACGTTCTCTTTCAACCTTTCATGTCTGTTCATTTATCAGATCCCGGGACTCCCAACTGAAACATTTTAGTACGTTTTGTACTGTTATGATTTCCTCATCCAGGCTTTGATCTCTTACATTCCTATGGCGACGTCTCGACATCTTGTGTTCAATACTTTCACCTGCTCTATCCTACAGCGTTAGCTACGTCATCCTTTTGGACATTAGAAACTAGACCATTTGCATGCTGCCTGCCAGTGTTAAGTGTGAGTGTTGTCAGTGTGTGTGGTGATGCTGATGCTCATGAAGCTAAAGCAGGGGCCTCCTCACCTTGCAGCCCTCACAGGAGCTGACCCCGTAGTGATAGCCGGAGGACTTGTCCTGGCACACAAAGCAGGGCTTGTAGATGCGTGGCGGGGGAGGTGGAGAGGGAGAGCTGGGAACCATCTCCTCTGAGCTGGTGCTCTGGGTCTCCACCGCTGCAGAATATAAGAGAGGTGGATGAGTTGTTTGATTTTGTTACATTTTTGCTTGCAGTCGAATACTGCTGTTAGCGAGCCATTATCGTACAGTTTCACTCAGGCATGCTTAGGTTAGACTACACCAAATAAAGACAGGGAGATTTAGGCTGACTATTGGTAGTGAGAAGATAGACACAGTCAGAATGGAATGGAAGACATGACTTTTAGTCCCATGTCCCCAGTGCACCCTAACATCATTCACCCTAAGGGGGCAGCACTGAGCTCTCAGGTCACAGATCAGAGTTAAGTGTCTGTTTGAGAGTTGGGAGGGGCTGTAATTGACAGGGGTAAAGAAAACAAACCATTTTACAACAGGCAGATAAGTGAGGATAAGTGGAGGTGTGATTGATTAGATTGACAGATCTCAGTCTCTGATAGGGCCTGGCGGCTGAATGGGCGGGGCTGTGGCTGCAGCTAGGGATCCCTCATTCCACAGTGACTGGCTCACTGAGACTGGCATCCACTTGCCTCAGGAGAAATCTGCCACACACCCCACAAGGTAGCTAAGGTAGAGGAAGATGAGAGACCAAAATGTCCATGCACAACTGGTGTCCGCTTCGGTCTGCCCCTCCCACTGCTGCAGACTGCAGACTCAAACCCAGCCCCACACGCTGACTGCCATACCCACTGACGTCACAGTTGTACCTTGAGTCACGTGCTCCTTCGCTAAATTAAACATAATTCTGTTCGAAATATGCTCCTTTGGGCACTGAGCTACACCACGTCTGGATTCCATACTTCCCAAGAGAGACACACACTCACACACACACACAGGTGCGCGTACGACACACGCATGCACGCACGTGTGCGCACACGCCAACAGACATGCCGACACCTGCCACACACACACACACACACACACACTGACAAACACACAGACACTGCACACTCTCAGTAACAGGCACACCACACATGTTGACCCCCCCTCCCAACACCACTTCTTTAAACTTTCACCCCTGGTCACCCCTCAAACTTCAACTCCCCAACTTCTCCAGCTCCAGCCTCCAAACTCCACCACCCCCTGACAAACAAACCCTATATTCCTCTCGTTTCCTGGCCCTAAATTCCTCAGCTTGGCCCTGTCAGGGTTTAATAGAGGCCCAGACTTATAAGCTGGTCTATAAAGATAGTCTCATGGCTGGGCTGGAGGCCCCATCCCTGCTGGCCAGGCCTTTATTAGGATCCAGTCACCTTGGGCAGCTATTCACACCACTAGCTGTAGACCCAGGCCCGTGAAAAAAAAGCAGCGCCAATCATAAAATAAAAACAGGGAGGCTCTAGAATTCTAACTTTTACTGCCCCCCGCCCCCCGCCTCCCCCTAACACCTTCAATGGAAACCACAGGGCTAGCTTAAACTTAACCTACAATCCCCCCTCCTCCAGTCCCCCTTCCCTCCTTTCTCCCTTTCCCTCATACCCTGGGCTC
>NC_074672.1:12364961-12387461 GCF_029448725.1 Salvelinus fontinalis | reverse complement strand
CTGTGCCACAACATAGGGGACAGAGAGAGTGGCATCCCTCCATTGTTTGTAGTGCCAGTATCGTGCCACCTCTCTCTCTCTCTCTCTCTCTGCCCACCTCTTCCTGTCACCCCTCTTGTGTAAGGCCCTTCAGCACCATACACGTTTCCTTCCTCTTTTTGTCGCACTTCCTTCTTCCGGAGGCTCTGATGCAGTTCTTTATCCTCTCCCTCTGTGGTGTCATGGCTTTTTATATGGGTTGACAGCTCATGTACCAACCCTAGGCTAAACTCTTCATTCTACTGACACTATCAGCTCTATACCCCTGTGGTCAAGATAGGTTGAAACGTTGCCAATAATTCTGATGACTTTACTGTTCAAGGTTTATTGCTGTAAGTTCTCTTGAATCACTGTATACCTTTCAACTGGGAAAGTGTCCCTTTACAGCTTGTTTGAGGCCTGTGATAAATAAAACTGGAGATGGATTGGTTTAGCACTCAGAGGAGAGGAAAGGAGGAGAGGAGATGAGAGGAGGAGAGGAGGGGAGGGGAGGAGAGGAAGAGAAGAGAAGAGGAAGGAGAGGGAGAGGTGGTGGAGGGAGAGGAGAAGAGGAAGAGTAGAGGGAGAGGAGAGGAAGGAGAGGGCAAGGAGGGGAGGAGAGGGAGAGGAGAGGAGGAGAGGGAGAGGAGATGAAGGAAAGGGAGAGCAGAGGGAGAGGAGAGGAAAGGAAGGAGAGGGAGAGGAGAGGAGAAGAAGGAGAGGAGTGGAGAGGGAGAGGAAGGGAGAGGGGGAGAAGAGGAGAGGAAACACACTAATGTAGACAGACAGAGCAGAGAACCCACCAACTTAACCCACCCCACAGGAATTTTCACCCCGCTGTCATAACCAGCACCAAGTCACGAAACACACACGCAGACATATGTGTGTATGCACACTGTCTGAGAGAGAGAGAGTGAGAGATAAAGAGAGAGAGAAAAGCCCTCTATGGCATTGCCATGTACATGAAGAATTATCAGTCCCCGTTCCACAAATGCAAATATTGCATACGTGGGTTTTCTGACTTGTAGACCTGACGTTCTGAGTTCTATAATGTTGTATGGGTACCTGCAGATTGTAACTATGCTCCTGGTACTGACCCTGCATATACAGTAGCTTACCTTCTATGGTTCTTCCTATTACTCATTTTTTTTGTGTGATATTATTCCCTCTTACCTTGATGTTAAATACTGCATTGTTTGGGAAAGATTTCACTGTACTGTTTTACACCTGCTGTGTCCTGTAAAATAAACGTTGACACTTCCAACTTCCAGACAAGGTGGGCAGCCCAAGCCAGAGCAGGAAGGCAGGCAGGCAGCAGGTGGGACTGGTAACCGCTTGTGTCCCCGTGGCGTTTCAGTCTGAGACAGGCGCAGAGCAGCACACTCCTTCAAACCAGCCTTTCTTCTTTACAACACCTCATAAAAGACACTTTTGATTTCTGGGCCTGATGGAGCCAGCCAAGCCAACAGCTAACATTTGGCACAGAGTAACTCCCTTTCCGTTCCTGCATCACACCACAAGACCAGCCTGTCAAACCAGCCTGTCAAACCACACAGAGCTTCAAACAGCCATACTACCCACCACCACCGGCGGCCCCCTTCAAGCCCCCGAGGCTGCCTAAAGAAAGACCTGCAGAGGAGAGGGCCGAAGAGAAGAGGTTGCAACTAACAGAAGTGGGCATTTTACAAAAGGAACGTCCCGAAATCAATCAGATGTAATCATGCAGTGTAACAGGCTATTCTGAAGGCAGATCCAGGAGGAAGCAGACAGACAAGTCCAAATGTGCAGATAATCTCCCCCTGCATCCTGTGGTGAGCACCAGCCGACTGTTCATCTGGCCACTAGCACCATGAAAGAGAGCAGTCTTCTTCAGTGACTGCAGCCTACAGTAACCCAGATCTGGCAATGGTACAGGCCTCAGCTATTACTCAGACACTGACAGTGTTTGGAAGGAAACAAATATTATGTGAACCCACCACATGTCTGTCTGGTGGGGAGGACAGGAGACATTCGTCTCCAGAACGTTTTTTTTTCTTTCTCCCTGGGCCGTCGTCTGTCCTCCTAGCCTTCCTCTCACCACCTGTAGTGCTACCTCTCACCTGCCTGTCTGTCTGTCTGTCTCGGGCACTGCAGCTAGCGCTACTGCAGCTCATTCGATTGCTATTGCTTCCTCCACACAACAATAGAAAGCTGAAAAGTAGAAGTATCCCACCGTGACAGGACGTGAGGGAAAAAGAGGGCAATGTAAACAACAACAGTAGTACTCATGACTCCACAACTACCGACTACATTTCTGAAACCCTGTCCTGTTTGGGGTAGATCACACTTTAACATTAGCCTAGTCCCAGATTTTTTGTTGTGCTGGTCTTGCGATCTCCTGAGGTCACTGTCATACTATAGGAGTTGGGCTATACAGCACAAACAGACCTGGAACCAGGCAACTCTAACAGCTCTGCTTACATTACAATGACATTTTCGGTCATTGAGCAGATGCTCGTATACGGAGCGACTTTACACTCTTTTTAGTCCAGATTCTCAGTACATACAGTACTGGTCAAAAGTTTTAGAACACCTACTCATTCAAGGGTTTTTCTTTATTTTTACTATTTTCTACATTGTAGAATAGTAGTGAAGACATCAAAACTATGAAATAACGTAATCATATGGAATCATGTTTTAACCAAAAAAGTGTTCATGGACTGTTGTTTCTATTTGCTTATTTGTTCAGTTCTTGCCATAATATGGACTTGGTCTTTCACCAAATAGGGCTATCTTCGGTATACCACCCCTACCTTGTCACAACACAACTGATTGGCTCAAACACATTAGGAAGGAAAGAAATTCCATGAATGTACAACAAGGCACACCTGTTAATTGAAATGCATTCCATGTGACTACCACATGAAGCTGTTTGAGAGAATACCAATAGTGTGCAAAGCTATCATCAAGGCAAAGGGTGGCAAATTTGAAGAATCTCAAATATAAAATATATTCTTGATTTGTTTAACACTTTTTTGGTTACTACATTATTCTACATGTGTTATTTCATAGTTTTGATGTCTTCACTATTCTACAATGTAGAAAATAGTAAAAATAAAGAAAAACCCTTGAATGCTTAGGTATTCTAATACTATTCACCGGTTGTGTATGTATCTTTTTTGTCTCTGTCTGACTAAAACTGCTGCTGTCAAAGACAGAGAGAGGCTGCTGTCAACATGATTTGTGTTTGAGAGAGAGAGTGGTAGCAATCTGTACGTTTTGGTACTGAGAATAAATGTGCGTCTTAAATGGCACCCTGTTCCCTATATAGTGCACTATGTTTGACCAGGGCCCCTACGGCGGGCCTATGGGCCCTAGCCAAAAGTAGTACACTATATAGGGAATAGGGTGCCATTTAAGATGCAACCAAAGTAGTGTTTTGACTTTCCCCTGCATGCAGTTGGCCTGACTGATCCTGGCACCAGTCACTTCAGATGGCAAAACACAGCGTGAGAAACTTCTGCTTTGAGCAACAGAAAACAGAGAAATGACGTGTTTGTGTACGTGTGGCTCATACTTTTCATTTTAGCTTGGCAACCAACTGACTAAGGGAAGGGGTTGCCCAACGTTCACTACGGGTGGGGAGATTCAGACAATGACTCTATATGATGACAGAGCTGACTCACTCTGTCTGCAGAGGTCCACTGGTTAAAAGTCAAATAAGTCCCCTTTTGATCTAGTCAGGTCTCAGATCAGTTTGTGCTGTGTAGCGTAGCCAGTGATAAGACCATAGAACACGAGTTGGCTAAACAGCACAAAACAGATCTGGGACCAGGCTAGCTTATAACTCCAAAGTGAAAGCTAGCTGTCTGATAGCCACTTGTTGACAAGCTGACTACAGCACACTTCCATTCTAAAAGATGGATGATTCCAGTAGAGGAGTGAGAGGATTGAGCCAGGCCACGTGAAGTTCTGTTGTTGGCTTCAAACTGACAGACACAGACAGAGTTCCTAGGGGCCCGCAGAGACTGGGCTGTGGTACTGGGCCAAGGCACACGCACAGATACACACGCAAGCACGCACGCATGCACACACACACCAACGCATGCGTACTCACACGAGCACATGCCTTCTGAAGTACTGAAAGGCACACCTTTTTAACGCAGATACGCATGATAACACATGGCCGTTCTTCATCAGTGACCATACTTCCAAAGCACACACACCTTAGAGTGGCTATATGGCACAGTACCTGTCAGGGTGGCTATATGGCATAATAAACCTGTCAGAGTGGCTATATGGCACAGTACCTGGCAGAGTGGCTATATGGCACAGTACCTGGCAGAGTGGCTATATGGCACAGTACCTGGCAGAGTGGCTATATGGCACAGTACCTGGCAGAGTGGCTATATGGCACAGTACCTGGCAGAGTGGCTATATGGCACAGTACCTGGCAGAGTGGCTATATGGCACAGTACCTGGCAGAGTGGCTATATGGCACAGTACCTGGCAGAGTGGCTATATGGCACAATAAACCTGTCAGAGTGGCTATATGGCACAGTACCTGGCAGAGTGGCTATATGGCACAGTACCTGGCAGAGTGGCTATATGGCACAGTACCTGGCAGAGTGGCTATATGGCACAGTACCTGGCAGAGTGGCTATATGGCACAGTACCTGGCAGAGTGGCTATATGGCACAGTACCTGGCAGAGTGGCTATATGGCACAGTACCTGGCAGAGTGGCTATATGGCACAGTACCTGGCAGAGTGGCTATATGGCACAGTACCTGGCAGAGTGGCTATATGGCACAGTACCTGGGGTGCCCCTCTCCTCCCCAGTCCAGCCCAACCAAAGCCCCAGTCACTCTCCAACACTCTGCTAAGATAATGTGAATAAATACATTCTAACCACTGCGTGTCTGCTGCGTAAACACAACCCATTCACACAGAGTGGAGTCTCCCTCCATCTCCTCTCGCTCTCATTCTCTCCGTGTCTGGCCTGAGCCTCTCATAACAGTGGGCCCTAGCAACGGTGGAGCCAAGCCGTCAGTCAATAACACGCTGGTAACAGAACCTCTCCCTTCACACTGAGCTCACACATGGTTTCAGACGGACAAACACACACACACACAGTTGCACGCAAGCACACACACACATCAGCCCGGAAGCCCATTGCCCACGCCTCAGCAGAGTGGGGAAAGTGCCTCGCAGGCAAACACTGCTAACCGTAAACAAGCACAATGCCAACAGGGTTTGGTGGCAGCGAGAGACACTTCCTTTGTGCCCACCAACCAACCATAGTGTTTGTGAAAGCATTTTGAGGACCACAATGGAAATAAGTCCTTGACTTTCCTTAGCACCACATTGGTTCGCAAACCATTGAATCTAAGCTCTTTGAAAGCCCTCACCTTCCTTCCATCCTCATACTGTATGAGCCATGGGGCTGCGTATCAAATGGCAGCCTATTACCTATTCCCTATATAGTGCACATGCAGCACTATCACAAAAATAGTGCACAATGTAGGGAATGTGGTGCCATTTGGCAACATATTCCCTGTTGGTTCAGACTATGTGGGTAGGAGACTATGGGACCCAAACGTTTGAATTCACTTGAGGTTGAGGTTAGGGTTAGCTGTGTAACTTGAGGTTGGGGTTAGGGTTAGCTGTGTAACTTGAGGTTGGGGTTAGGGTTAGCTGTGTAACTTGAGGTTGGGGTTAGGATTAGCTGTGTAACTTGAGGTTGGGGTTAGGGTTAGCTGTGTCACTTATGGTTGGGGTTAGGGTTAGCTGTGTCACTTGAGGTTGGGGTTAGGGTTAGCTGTGCAACTTGAGGTTGGGGTTAGGGTTAGCTGTGTAACTTGAGGTTGGGGTTAGGGTTAGCTGTGTAACTTGAGGTTGGGGTTAGGGTTAGCTGTGTCACTTGAGGTTGGGGTTAGGGTTAGCTGTGTAACTTGAGGTTGGGGTTAGGGTTAGCTGTGCAACTTGAGGTTGGGGTTAGGGTTAGCTGTGTAACTTGAGGTTGGGGTTAGGGTTAGCTGTGTAACTTGAGGTTGGGGTTAGGGTTAGCTGTGTAACTTGAGGTTGAGGTTAGGGTTAGCTGTGTCACTTATGGTTGGGGTTAGGGTTAGCTGTGTAACTTGAGGTTGGGGTTAGGGTTAGCTGTGCAACTTGAGGTTGGGGTTAGGGTTAGCTGTGTAACTTGAGGTTGGGGTTAGGGTTAGCTGTGTAACTTGAGGTTGGGGTTAGGGTTAGCTGTGCAACTTGAGGTTGGGGTTAGGGTTAGCTGTGTAACTTGAGGTTGGGGTTAGGTTTAGCTGTGTAACTTGAGGTTGGGGTTAGGGTTAGCTGTGTCACTTATGGTTGGGGTTAGGGTTAGCTGTGTCACTTGAGGTTGGGGTTAGGGTTAGCTGTGTCACTTGAGGTGGGAGCTACCATTGTGGTCCTGTGGCTGACAGACATAATCACTGCTTCTACGAAATCTGGTTCATAAACAACATATATATAAAAGCACAGATTTCAATCCACACGGACAGGAAGAGAAAGCCTGGTCCCAGATCTGTTTGTGCTACTGCATTGCCCTCTCGGATGGTCATTTTGCTGCAACAATGACCCATAGGAGTTGGTGAGACAGCACAAACAGATCTGGGACCAGATTGGGAAGAGGAGAATAACCTAGCTCATCAACAACAACACCCATAAAAACACTGATTTCAAGCCAGATGGATGGGAAGAGATAGCCTGGTCCCAGGACTGTTAGTGCTGGTATCAGCTGTCTTCCATGTTCGGCTTGACAATGACCATAGAAGTTAGCAAGACAACACAAACAGGAAACAGGGCATCTGTCCCTTTCGCATCCATGTGGGTTGAAATCAGTGCGTTTGTAGTTTATGTACCAGATTGTGTAGAGTGTAGTGATCACGTATAAAGAGAAAGCTAGCCAGTGCATGTGAGGTGACTGGGGCCCATCCAGGCTATGGTGATTAGACTGACAGACAGATCTGTCCTATTTACAGTTTACAGTGTGGAAGGGCTATAAGCTGTCAGGACAGCGTGGAGCTAGATTCCAGCAAGCCACTGTGGAATCTAGCCTTGGCACGTCCTGGCTAACCTAACCCTGTCTGACACAGCAGTCCCAGCGCCAGTGGTTTTGCGCTACGGGCACACAGACACAAGCAAGCGCTTACACACTCGCGTGCGTACGCAATGCACACACACTGACACATGCGGACACAGGTAGATTTACACCTTCTCATTCGCACCCAAGTCCAACACTCACCCACACACAGCCAGACAGACAGGCCTTACAAGAACTTCTAGCCAGCATTGGCTTCGGGATGTGTGTTATTTTAGCCTGCACTTTGTCTAAAAACTCCACTATTCCTGCACTGATCGAATAGAAGTCTAAGATCAGATCAGGGCTAGGGGTGTGCGTGTCTGTGTGGCACACAACGGCTGTTTGAAATTCAAAGACAAATGGAGGTTTTTCTTTTCCCTCGGTCGTATCAATTACGCTGCAATGACCTGGCATCAGCTGACTATTTAAGCCTTTTAACTTCGTACACTTCCAGTTGACGTGATGCTGACGGGATCAGCAGGGTTTATGCCTGTATTACAGCACTGACTAGTCCACATTCCTGCTGCTGCCCTTCCATGCGATGTACCCCCCTCACCCCACCCCAAGTCTCTCTCTCTCTCTCTCTCTCTCACACACACACACACACACACACACACACACACACACACACACACACACACACACACACACACACACACACACACACACACACACACACACACACACACACACACACACACACACACACACACACAGAGGCAGGTTGCAGACGAACGTTCACATGCACATGCACACACGCACGCACGCACGCACGCACACACACACACACACACACACACACACACACACACACACACACACACACACGTACAGAGAGAGGCAGGTTGCAGACGAGCGTACACATGCACATGCACACACACACACGCACGCACGCACGCACGCATGCACACACACGCACACACACACACACACACACACACTATCGCTCCTAACCATCCCTCCTAACCAACCGACCAACCAACTATCTATTCACAGTCCTGCCCCCTCAGGCATTCTAATCTTTTAATTGGATCTTTTGTAATTCTAATGAAATAACTGCAGAGTTCCATTAGCAAGAGAGAATGATCTGTAGTTCCATTAGGACAGAGAAGGATCTGAGCTGCTCGGTGTGACAGTGGTCACAGGAACCACTTAGCAGTCTGTGGCTACGTCTCAAAGGGCACAATATTTCCTATATAGTCCTTCTGGGCCCTGGTCAAAAGCAGTGCACTATATAGGGGACTAAGGTGCCATTTGAGGCACATCCCGTCTTTTCCTCCCAGCTAGATAGTTATAGGACCTGTTTCATTTAGCTCATCAATTCACATTGAACAGTACATTAAGGGGAAACAAAGAGCGGAGTGTGTGTGTGTGTGTGTGTGTGTGCAATGAGGAGAGAGATCCAATCGAAAACAATCAACATGTGACTAGTTAGACTGACCCTATTGGTTATAAAAAAAGAGGAAAGCTTCCTAATAGAACTCTATTACATATGTATTACAGCTAAATTGCTAGATCCTTCTATGTGCAAGAACATATCGGTAAAGCAAAAGGCGGGAAATCACTGCTGCGTCATCCTTCGGCATCTCATAGGAAGTTGACTAATTTAGCTCGTCGTGACGTCTGAATACGTTATTATGGCATGTCTCCATCATTATCCTTTTCCTGTCCATAAAATGTGAGAAAAGAATTGCGTTATCCTTGCAGCACAGGAACATCGAAAGTGAAGAAACAGCAGATGCACCTTTCTTCGTACCGTCAAATATGACCCAGTACGAGTCATTTCAAAATCACCACACCATTTTCCTTCCCACACAGCCCTGACGTATTACTACAAACTACATTACATCAGACACTTGAAGCACAGTAGGCTACACAATAACAGCCATTTAAAAGTCTCTTCTCTCCTCCTTCTTAAAATGCAGACAAGGACACCAAATATGTCGTGGATCTGACATTGGCCAGCCCATAGCCTCTCTGTAACCTCTGACATTGGCCAGAAGAGAAGAAGGAGTCTCCAATCACCAGATATAAAATAGGAAAGCTGATCATGACCACACACTAAAAGTCCCCTTGATTCTAACCAGGCAGACTAACAGCAATGACACACTGCAACCACAAGGAAATCCAAAATCTACCCCACTGATTTCCAGAATTGCTTTCGAGTAACTTTTCTTTAATAGCATGGTGTCTGTTTGTCAGAATTGTAATAAACTGATGATAATAATGTAACTCAACAATGAATCACCGTGTTGCTAATGTTTGGATTGTGTATAGAGAAAAAATATGAGTTGTGTGAAAAACAATCTTAGATAAAAGAAATGATGTTCAAACCTTCCTGGTTTCAGAGTTCTCCATAACAAAATAAGAGACAAACCGAATATCCAGGACATATGTAGGAAATAGTGTCATGCTTTAACAGCTCACTGGGAAAAGAGCCAAGGAGTCATGAATGTTGTTCATTTTATGAAAGTAGAGCTGAGTAGAGACACTCATAGCTGAGTGTCTCTACTTTGGGGAGTTTAGCTCGTTAGCTCGCTGCTAGCCCCTTGTCTGTGTCCCAAATGGCACCCTATTCCCTTCATAGTGCACTCCTTTTGATCAGGACCCATACGCCATGCAGTGCACTATGAAGGGCATAGGGTATCATTTGGGACTCCGGCGCTGTGCTCTGCAGCTGGCCAGGCCTAATGAGAGAGAGATCAGACTTAAACATCAATTCATCTGCCTCATTGAAGAGGACAATGAGGGGCAACTGGTTCAGCAAGGTTAAATAAAGGTTAAATAAAATAAATAAAAGTAAGGAGAGCTATCATGGCTGCTGCTCGTGTAGGACGGGGCCACCTTGTTTACTACGATTATTGAGCACAGAGGGACAGCACACACATGGACGCACACACACAGCAACACCGACTGATAGTTCTGCCTACCCTCAGGGAAAACTCTCTCTCTCTCTCTCTCTCTCTCTCTCTCTCTCTCTCTCTCTCTCTCTCTCTCTCTCTCTCTCTCCTCTCTCTCTCTCTCTCTCTCTCTCTCTCTCTCTCTCTCTCTCTCTCTCTCTCTCTCTCTCTCTCTCTCTCTCTCTCTCTCTCTCTCTCTCCTCTCTCTCTCTCTCTCTCTCTCTCTCTCTCTCTCTCTCTCTCTCTCTCTCTCTCTCTCGCTCTCTCTCTCTCTCTCTCTCTCTCTCTCTCTCTCTCTCTCTCTCTCTCTCTCTCTCTCTCTCTCTCTCTCTCTCTCTCTCTCTCTCTCTCTCTCTCTCTCTCTCTCTCTCTCTCTCTCTCTCTCAACTCTCTTTCCAGGAACAAAAAATAAATACAAATTCATTTGGGACCTGACCGGCTACTTTTTAAATGTGTGTGTGGGGGTCAGAGTGAAAGACTAGTGAGGTCTCTGATTGACTAAATAAACACATCTCCTCTTGTTGTCATGAGAGCTCCCTGGCTGGCTGTAGAAGAGAGGAGATGAGAGAGGAGAACAGTAAAGAAAGAAGAAAGCAAAGTAGAAGAGAGGAGAGGCTGGCTGGCTGGTCTGCATGGAGTCCCCCTAGGCCTCCCCTGGCCTGACAGGGCATCTGTCTTCATTAAAGAGAGCCCAGTGTGCATGACAGCCACTGAGACGCTGGTGTCTTCACGAGTAATGAAGACAGATGACCCCAAGAACCCGTGAAAAGGAGGAGAGAAAAAAGCAGAAGGTTGAACAAATCAAATCTGAAAAAGCAATGCTTAGGGAGAATCCAACACCGCAGTTATTCCAGAAAACTAAACGGGAAGGGTTACAGAGAAGCAACAATTGAACTGGTTTTGTGGTTTGACGGTGCGTTGCGTTTTTCTTCTTATTCGTGTCATTTGTGGCTCCAACAAGACAACATCACACCCCCACTCCTTCTTCTCCACACTGATTCTCTTTCTGACAGCCCCATAGGCCCCCTGGACGCCTATGGAAATGGACTTAAGTTTTGTCTGTCCGAGACAGGCCTGTTGTTAATAGAGCCAGAGGAGTGTCTGAAATCTGGGACGGAGGGAAGGCGGCGAGTGAGCGAGGAAAAATTCAAACTCAGGCAGAGAAAAAAAACAGCGAGAAAATACCCTTTGGCTCTTCTGAAGCCGAGCAACATTTCAAGTTACTAATTTATTCATCAATTTAACCACTGAATAATTCATCTACTTATTCATTTATAGCTATTTAGCTCCGGAGAAATATCATTAACAGCAACAATACTTCCAACTAAAAACACGTACTACTTTCACAACCACTGTAGTTCCCACATGTCAAGCTCACGCAGTCACAGTGGCGATTGTGACGAGAACAAGACATGTACAGTAATCTGCATGGCTGACGTTATGTCCTAAGTGTCAGCTTTCTCGCTATGTCCCTCTCTCTTTTCCTCTCACTCTTTCATCTGTACTTTCTTACATGCACAGCCAACCCCACAAGGTCCGAACTCAGGTGGCTGGCATTGTCACGGTGAGCCTGAACCTGTGGTTTAGCACAACAGCCTCTCAGAAGTCAAACAAACACACACAGACAGACACAGAGACTAGCACAGCATTAGCTAGCTGTCCCAGTTAGGTGAGTTGCCCCAGCAGGCTCTGGGGGGGTGAAGAGTGTGAGTGCAGGGCAGAGGGTGGGGGCGGAGATCCAAGTCCCAGTCTCGTCCTGTCCCCGCACACACACACACACACACACACACACACACACACACACACACACACACACACACACACACACACACACACACACACACACACACACACACACACACACACACACACACACACACACACAGCTCTGTGGTATGGTGTGCTCTAGACCCTCTAGCCTTGACAGTCAGCTCCCTAGTTAGAGCAGTCCTGCCTGGGGTGAACAACAAGCCCAGCTAGCTCAGCTGGAGAGCGTGACACAGGACATGCAAACAGGATGCCATTGACTTACATTGAACGCTGGCGCTGCCGGTCCAGGCGAAGGGGTCCAGGCCCGCGAAGAAGGGGCTCGCCTTCCGCAGCATGCACGTACCCCGGCTGGTGACATCATAAAGCTGGCGTGGGCCCATCCCCAGAGCTTCCATACAGTCAAACATGGTGGTGAAGCTTTAACCCTCCTTTTACTGTTACAGTACCCCTTCCCTAGTCCCTACCTCCTGATAACACACAGATAAACCCTGTTGCTCTACCTACCCCTCTTCCTTCCTCCTGGAGTAGCTAGGTCACCTCACTGTAGTACAACAACAACAACAACAACAACAACAACAGCAAAGGTCCTGGTTCAAACCCCTCCTGTAGCTCTGATGTGTTGCTGCCTCCTGCTACCTTTTCCCTTCCTTCCTTCCTTCCTTCCTTCCTTCCTTCCTTCCTTCCTTCTCTCTCTCTCTCTCTCGCCTGTTCTCTCCTTTCCTTCTGGAACTTCTGTTCCCCCTTTTCCCTTTCCCTTGTCTGGAATGCAGGGCTGGTTCCTGCCTGGCTGTGGCTGCTCCTCAGAGCTCTGTGTTGCTCTATCGTTCTCCCCTCGCCCTAGGGCAAGCTGCTCCCTGTCTGCTGTAAAAGACCTAAATAACAGCTCCCTCTCTTTCACACAGCCCTCTCTCTCTCTCTCTCTCTCTCTCTCTCTCGCTCTCTCTCTCTCACTGCTGTATCCCAGACATACACAGCACAGTGGAGTGAACCAACTGCCTCAGCCTGAGAGCGAGAGGGGGTGGAGAGAGAGAGAGCGAGAAAGAGAGAGGACCTAGAGGGAGTGGGTGGAGAGAGAGAAAGTGAGTGAGAGAGCGAGCGAGTGAGAAAGAGAGAGAGAGAGAGAGAGAGAGGGGGGAGGAGGGATGGGGAAGAGGAGGGGAGGGGGCCAGAGCCCTTTGCTGCGAGGAAGGGACTGATTTGGTTAGAGGACAAAACTTTATTCCATTCTTCTCTCTCCACTCCTCTCTTTTTTGTCCACGGCTTTCTTTTGTGTTTCATATTTCAGCCTGAACGCAAACAAACACAACCCCTCTCTTCCTCTGCCCTATTCAGATCCCTCTCCTCCTGTTGGTTGTCTCCATTCGTCTTTGCACTGCACCTCCCCCATTTCCCCTGCAGCCAATATGAGTCCCCTCCCTCCCTCCCTGACCCCCCGTCTCTAATCATAACCATATTAAAGTCTGGACAGGCAGAAAGACAGGCAGACACAGAGAAAGAGATAGGGAGAGAAAGAGGGAGGGAGAGAGAGAGAAAGAGAGAAAGAACTGTGCTGAACCCAGATGCCAGGCTAAATCCCTCCCTTTTGTCTATCTGTTTCTCTCGCTCACTCCCCCTTTCCCTCTCGCCTCCTCTCCCTTCCCTTCTCTCTCTCTCTCGCTCTCTTTCTGTCTCTCCTTCCCCTTTTTCTCATTCGTTCTGTTTTTCTCTCTCTCTATCCTCCTCTCTCTCTCTGGCAGTGCTTTAACAGTGATGAATGAGAGCCTGCGTGGCTCAATCCCCTCAGTGCATTAAGTCAGATAAATACCCTCAATACACACACACACACACACACACACACACAAACACACACATACACACTGTGAGATTGGCAGTGAACACACTCCTCTCAAACTCATCTGACCTCCTTCAAGTCAAAACAAATAGATAACTGGACCTAACTAGAGGCTCAGGGAAATAAGAGAGAAAAATGGATATTAGCATGGAAAATAATGATGACACTTTCCATAAAAAAATTTAAATAACACTTTCTATTAAAAAAAAAATGTGTGGGAAAGTGTACTGAGGCTTCTGTTAAATACACTTCAAATAAATTGCCATTTGATTTGATTTGATTATAATGCTTCATTAGTTAGTGTCATAACACGTTATTTTGAATTACAAGGCATTATAAAGGACATTACAAAGCTGTGCACGTGTGTACTTGGGACAAAAATACTAACATGAACACAGAAGACAAATAAAGGATTTCCATAAAAGGTTTCTAACAGAAGATGTGTCATGTCGACATGACACACCTGAAAGGTTAATTGCACCACCAGACACAGACATACGAGTCATGCCTCACATTCTAAACCACCAGTCAACATTCCTAAAGCATGAAGCACACCGAGAAGCTCACTGCGGACAGACTGCCTATAGGTACTTATCACAGCGGGAGGCCGTTTCTTCTCTCGCTAGAACAAAAGTGGTACCTGCTGCGCGCCGACCCAGTAACGACAAACCTGCTACTTGTAGAACCGGAATGCTCGTCGGTGACCAACAACTTGACTTTGAGCCTATCAGAGAGCAAGAACCCCTAACAGGAGTGACAAATGGAGTTGGTCCCCTCTTTGCTGCTATAACAGCCGCCACTCTCCTGGGAAGGCTTTCCACTCAATGTTGAAACATTGCTGAGGGTACTTGCTTCCATTCAACCACAAGAGAATTAGTGAGGTCGGGTACTGATGTTGGGCGATTAGGCCTGGCTCGCAGAATGTGTTCCCATTCATCCCAAAGGCGTTCGATGGGGTTGATTTCATGGCTCTGTGCAGGCCAGTCAAGCTCTTCCAAACCGTTCTCGACAAACAATTTCTGTATTTACCTCACTTTGTACATGGAGGCATAGTCATGTTAAAACAGGAAAGGGCTTTCCCCAAACTGTTGCCACAAAGTTGGAACCACAGAATCATCTAGAATGTCATTGTATGCTGTAGCGTTAAGATTTCCCTTCACTGGAACTAAGGGCCCTAGCCCAAACCATGAAAAACAGCCCCAGACCATTATTCCTCCTGCACCAAACTTTACAGTTGGCACTATGCATTGGGGCAGGTAGCGTTCTCCTGGTATCTGCCAAACCCAGATTAGCTCGTCGGACTGCCAGATGGTGAAGCGTGATTCATCACTCCAGAGAACGTGTTTCCACTGCTCCAGAATCCAATGCCGGCAATCTTTACACCTCTCCAGCCGACGCTTGGCATTGCGCATGGTGATCTTAGGCTTGTGTGCAGCTGGTCGGCCATGGAAACCCATTTCATGAAGCTCCCAACGAACATTTGTTGTGCTGGCGTTGCTTCCAAAGGCAGTTTGGAAATTGGTAGTGAGTGTTGAAACCGAGGACAGACCAAGCTCCCGTTCTGTGACCTTGTGTGGCCTACCACTTCACGGCTAAGCCGTTGTTGCTCCTAGATGTTTCCACTTCACAATCACAGCACTTACAGTTGACCGGGGCAGCTCTAACATGGCAGAAATATGACGAACTAACTTGTTGGAAAGTTGGCATCCTATGGCGGTGCCACGCTGAAAGTCATTCTACTGCCAATGTCTATGGAGATTGCATGGCTGTGTGCTCAATTTTACACATCCGTTGTGGCTGAAATAGCCGAATCCACTAATTTGAAGGGGTGTTCACATACTTTTGTATATATAGTGTATATTGTGCTAACTAGTGAATATGCTAACGTTAGCTAGCCAGCTAAACATTTGTCTATGGGCTGGCAGTGACAGTATGGGATTATGGAGAGTTAATTAAATAGTTTATACTTCATCTTGCTAGGTAGTTATCTAGCTGTGGCCATCTGGCTAGTATCAACAAGGGCATTCTACAAAATAGAAACATTAGCGCAGCGCAGCTAGCTAATAAACTAAGTCTAAGCAACATATACAGACATGCATTATCAAACAACGCTACTGCCACCTTCTGGTTTGGAGTATTTTAACAAGGCTGAATGGCTGATGACTTCAAGGTCTTTGCTGTGTGAACACAAAAGAGATTGACTGTCGACAGTTTTCAGAGGTACTAAGTACTGCAGGCAAACATTTGACAATTCTACCGGTGTGTCTGAGCTATTAGAGTTTCATCTTCCCTTCAACTCACTATAGCTTTACATATAGCTTTCAAAGAAACCCTGCAACCCTGCTCTGCAATCAGAAGGATTTACACTCAGGCTGTGTCTCAAATGAGGGGTCAAAAGTAGTCCACTAATTACCGTAGGCAATAGGGTGCCATTTGGGACACAGGCAAAGTGATGTATATTGAATCAATAGCCAATCTATGATCAATAAATAAGACTGACACTGGTTCAACTGTTGAGCAGTAGACAGACACTGGCTGGTTGTCCCATAAAACAAACAACTGAACACAATACAATTGGATGAGGAGGAGGGATTCACCATAGAATGAGCTCATGCTCTGTGCACTCCCTGCCTGAACATCCATCGCCCATGTCAGACTGGTGGAAGTGGTACAACCCATCAGGCAGCAACAACACAATTTCCTGTCAGTCTGTGCTGCAAACAAACAAACAAACAAACAAACAAACAAACACACACACACACACACACACACACACACACACACACACACACACACACACACACACACACACACACACACACACACACACACACACACACACACACACACACAGCCTAAGCTGTCACACACACACATACATTCACAGACACACACGAATGCACGAACACACACATGCACGCACATGCACGAACCATCAAACAGGCAAAGTGTCAATACTGGACTAAGATTGAATTCTACTACACCGACTCCGACACTCATTGGATGTGGTAGGGCTTGCAAACTATTACAGACTACAAAGGGAAGCACAGCCGCTAACTGCCCAGTGAAATGAGCCAACCAGGCGTGCTAAATAACTTCTATGCTCGCTATAAGGCAAGCAACACTGAAGCATGCATGAGAGCATCAGCTGTTCCAGACGACTGTGTTATCCCGCCCTCTGTAGCCGATGTGAGTAAGACCTTTAAACAGGTCAACATTCACAAAGCCACGGGGCCAGACGGATTACCAGGACGTGTATTCTGAGTATGCGCTGACCAACTGGCAAGTGTCTTCAACAAAATGTTCAAACTGTCCCTGACTGAGTCTGTAATATCAACATGTTTCAAGCAGACTACCATAGTCCCTGTGCTCAAGAACACTAAGGTAACCTGCCTAAATGACTACCGACCCGTATCACTCATGTCTGTAGCCATGAAGTGCTTTGAAAGGCTGGCCATGGCTCACATCAACACCATTATCCCAGAAACCCTTGACCCACTCCAATTTGCATACCGCCCAAACAGATCCACAGATGATGCAATCTTTCCCACCTGGACAAAAGGAACACCTACGTGAGAATGCTATTCATTGACTACAGCTCAGCATTCAACACCATAGTGCCCTCCAAGCAGTAGGTAGGCTAATGTTAACTACCTGGCCTGGTGCATCGTTGCCCATGAAAGGAATTTAGGCTAGCGAGCAAGCATTTTAGCCAGGTAGTCTAGGACAACAAAACATTTAAGTGGGTTCTTTATGACAGAGTCATAGACTGTTTTGTCAACATTAAAGAGAGGAGGATGGCATTGGCGTTTCTCTACAAGTAGGGTGAATCAACCTGTTTTTTCTACTTGCACAAATGCACGCACGCACACGCGCACACGCACGCACACACACACACACACACACACACACACACACACACACACACACACACACACACACACACACACACACACACACACACACACACACACACACACACACACACACACACACACAGAAATCAGAACCATGTACAACCACATAATATTTAGCTTACGTTGATTGGACTAAATTGTTTTTGGTATCTTTTAGTTGTCACTGTATTAGACTAAGCATAGGTGATTTGATGATGTTGAAATGGTGCTGGAATAGTGGAGGCAGCTCCTGTTTTCTTTGTGACTTGCAGTAACTCTCCGTGGTTCTAAATCAATAGTTGTTTTGTAGTCCAAAAATGTTGGAAACATTAACTTGCTTGACCATGCTGTAGGTCACGTAACTGTTTGTTACATGCCATATGCTTTGTGGACTTCACCGGACAGATGTTGCTCTCCGGTTTTGGGATGAAACAAAGGTGTGGTTGAATTCATTCTGCAACTGTGTCTTCTCATTATCTCTGCCTTTAGGCTTATATATCACGGTCACAAGGCATATGAACTAAGAAGTTATAGAACAAACAATGCAATTATCCCAACACATAGGTTGTAATATGGCTTTTTTTTTAAACTTGGCTTCCCCAGGTGATTTTACTCACTCACCGCTACTGCAATACCTAACCTTTAAGTCAGGGTTCCCCAACTGGCATCCCACAGCCTGAATTCTGCCCACAAATGGTTTTATTCGGCCCCTCTAATTTTTTGAGCAAAAAAAAACAATATTTAATCATTTTTTCCTGGTTGGACATACAACTCGGTTAAAACACAAGAAAATTGTCTCCAAGTTATTTTAATTTTGGAAATCTGTTCCCCAGTATTCCCACTCATAAAAGACACATGTGACTGTATACAAACGTAAGCAAGGTTTGAAATGATCCTATTTTTTTCAAATATTATATCTGTTTGGGCTTCTTGTGGTCAATTTGCAGGATACAAATGATTAGTAATTATGTTCCAGCCCCCTGACAATCCACTCAAGAAGAAAATAGTCTGGCGGCTGAATCTAGTTAATGATCCCTGCTTTAAGTTTTCTAGTAGTTTCTTTTTACAGACATTGATGGTCTTGTGAAGGTCATTTTATTTATTTCGCTTTCTTTATGCCTACTTCTCCCTCCTACTTTTACAATAATGGCTCTGAGTAACATGTTGTTACCAGAAAACTGCTTCTCACAACTTTTTTTTCCTGGAAACGATGACTGGTCCCCCGTCAATCCCCTGTCAAACAGGCAGAAACATGCCAAACCATCCACACATCTAAGGGTTGACGCTGACTAAACCTATGTGGTCATCTTTCAAAGAATAAAAGAAAACATTTTGTAATCAACCAACCCACACTTAGTAACTGCTCTTATTGAGTACATTTGATGTGCGGGCTCTCTCACTAACTTTCTCCCACTTTGACATTTATTTCACTGTGTTTTGAGCTCATAATTCAGACCAATAATCCTGACTTCTCCGTTTATAAGCGCTACACAAAGTTAGTAAAAATAAAGTTTTATAATGCCCCATGCAAAAAAAAACTCTCTCTCCATGCAGTGTGTTTGGACATTTAATACACATACTCCATACTGCTTGTGACCCAGGCCAGGTCCCTGCCTCCCTGCCTCCTCCCCTTCCTTCCCTGGCCATAGAGCCTGAACTCTGCAGCAACCCCCCACTGGGCCACTAACTTTCCCCTAAACATCTCCTGCCTTTCTCTCCCTCCTCTCTTTATCTCTCTCCCTCTCACTCAGTTTGTCTCACAATTCATCACCCTTTCTCCTGAATTCCCTCTTTTCCTTTTCCTCTGCTCCTTCTCTCCTCATTTCATCATGCTTGTTATTACTCCCCTATCTCTCCTCTCTGTCTTTTCTCTATGGTGGGTTTTGTGTGAATGTTTTCTCATTGCTTTTCTTTTCTATTCTTGTCTTCCTTTTTCTGTTGATTATCCTATGAATGCTCACCAGCTCTTTTGTCATGCTTTGTGACGGAGCAACATTTGAAGTATTTTGGGGTGGTCAAATATCCCTGCACAACGTCTATTTGCGCCTCTACCGGATGGAAACTACAAGTGTAGTGGCTGTGCTCAATGCAATGGCAATTACAAATGTAGATCCTTCAAACACCGCCAAACAGGGAAACAGATCCCAATCAAAGCTGTATTCTGTACAGGCTTCCTTCTTTTCACTCTGTCAACTAGGTTATTATTGTGGAATAACTACAATGTTGTTGATCTATTCTCAGTTTTCTCCTATCACAGCCATTAAACTCTGTAACTGTTTTAAAGTCACCATTGGCCTCGGGGGAAATCCCTGAGTGGTTTCCTTCCTTTCCGGCAACTGAGTTAGGAAGGACGCCTATATCCTTGTAGTGACTGGGTGTATTGATACACCATCCAAAGGGTAATTAATAACTTCACCATGTTCAAAGGGATATTCAATGTCTGCTTTTTTCGTGTTGTTTACCCATCTTCCAATAGGTGCTCTTCTTTGTGAGACATTGGAAAACCTCCCCGGTCTTTGTGGTTGAATCTGTTTGAAATTCACTGCTCGACTGCGGGACTTTATAAATAATTGTATGTGTGGGTGTCACGATCGTCGTACAGAGCGGACCAAGGCGCAGCGTGAGTTGAGTTCCACTTTATTATATAGTGAAACTACCAAAACCATAAACAAACATTAAGCGACCGTGAAAGCCGTAGTGCTAAACACACTAACACAAACAATATCCCACAACCTAGGTGGGAACAATGGAGAACTTAAGCATGATCCGCAATTAGAGACAACGAACATCAGCTGCCTCTAATTGGGAACCATACCAAGAGCACCAACATAGAAATTAAAAGACTAGAACACCCCCTAGTCACGCCCTGACCTACAACACCATAGAGAACCAAGGGCTCTCTATGGTCAGGGCGTGACAGTGGGGTACAGAGATGAGGTAGTCATTCCAAAGTCTGTATGGTTTTTTTAACGTTTATTTTTATTTTTTAAATCATATTTTCTGGAGTGGCGGCAACGATTTAGCAGCAGGCAGCCGCTGCTAAAAGTATATAGAGGAAACACTGACGTGCCTATAGCATCCATTAAACCCCAAAGGCAGTAGTAGTGCCAGGAAGCCTGTACATGCTGTAAGCTCTTGTTCAGAGTTGAAGTGAATCAGGTTTTAATACTGTTTGACATTCTGATGTGAAGTACAGATCAGACCTACGGTACTATACAACACATTGTTGCCACATCCTCTGTCCGCAATACATAGAGTCATTCCTTACAGTCATTTCTTACAGCCAACCAAGAAATCAATACTATTGCGAGGTTATAAAGCCAGGAGCAGGTTTCTGGGCTAATAAGCAGGACTTGGCATGGTGATATCTGTAGCATGTGTGCAGTCAGTGTGTGGACGTGCTGAAACAGCTTGCCAGTGATGCCAGAGATGTAGAACACCACTTCAGCTCCCTCCTTCCCTCCACGGTGTTAGTTACCAACACACACACATACAGCACGCACACAGACAATCCACGCTACATGTTCTCTAGGTCAGATCTGTTCTCTAGGTCAGATCTGTTCTCTAGGTCAGATCTGTTCTCTAGGTCAGATCTGTTCTCTAGGTCAGATCTGTTCTCTAAGTCAGATCTGTTCTCTAGGTCAGATCTGTTCTCTAAGTCAGATCTGTTCTCTAGGTCAGATCTGTTCTCTAGGTCAGATCTGTTCTCTAAGTCAGATCTGTTCTCTAGGTCAGATCTGTTCTCTAGGTCAGATCTGTTCTCTAGGTCAGATCTGTTCTCTAAGTCAGATCTGTTCTCTAGGTCAGATCTGTTCTCTAGGTCAGATCTGTTCTCTAAGTCAGATCTGTTCTCTAGGTCTCTAGGACATAACTCTTCCAACTGACTCACTCACACGGACACGTAACACACAAATGCACACTGATAATACACTCAAACGTAAGCAACTACTACTACTACTGTGCCCAGATCAGGGGTTCACAAACCTTTTTTGCTCTGTGACCCACCAATTGAGGTGTCCTTTGATTCGTGACCCACCAATTGAGGTGTCCTTTGATTCGTGACCCACCAATTGAGGTGTCCTTTGATTCGTGACCCACCAATTGAGGTGTCCTTTGATTCGTGACCCACCAATTGAGTTGTCCTTTGATGCGTGACCCACCAATTGAGGTGTCCTTTGATTCGCGACCCACCATAAGGGTTGAGTGGTGAAAAACATAGACAGAAAACATAGTTCAAAATTTCCTGTAATTCTACACCATAGGGCTGAAATTAAATGTTGCAGTTTTGAAGCCAATTTTTCTTCAAATTTTATACATTTTGCCATGGAGCAGAGAGACAATATAGCCGTTTTAAAGCAAATTTTCTGCAATTCTACACATTCTGACATATGCTGTGTTATTATGCTTAAACATAACAAAATGAATGGGGGCCTGATTGTCTAGCTTTAATTTTGTTGATTGTAAGTTCTCAAAGAATATAGGCTATTATAAAAAATATATATATATTTACAGTATATATAGGTCCATTATCTTTTCTAAATACTTTCTATTTGGTTTTAGTCATTTAAGTTAAAAATGAAAGCCTTTTTCCATCCCAAAATTGTATTTAAAAAACACAAATAATTTGTGCAACGTCGCGACCCATGAGTGGATCCCGACCCACAGTTTGGGAACCACTGGCCTAGATACATGCACATTTGAGAGCACCCATAAAAATGTAAACTCATCAACCAATCCAGATAGGAACCCATCGACAGAACATGAAGTGTATGAGTGTTCAGTTCTATCATCATTGGACAATCCTATCGTGCCATCGTCAGTCCATCCATCATCGCCATCCACCTCGAGCGGCTTCTCCCTCACATGTTCAGTTCTGACGAGACATGTCATCTTATCCACACATAGATCTGACTAGCTCACTCTCACTAAATCTCTTCCCTGGAAAACTCAGGTTTCAGTCTGGGGAGACGAGATGAGGGCAAAATGATGCT
>NC_074672.1:12333719-12361148 GCF_029448725.1 Salvelinus fontinalis | reverse complement strand
GAGAGAGAGAGAGAGAGAGAGAGAGAGAGAGAGAAAGAGACAGAAACAGAGAGAAAGGGGGTGAAAAATCAAGTCTCCTCGACTCTTTGCCGCCAAAGAAAAGGCCTCTACCTTTAGGAGGTGGTCCTCTCCATCCTCCATTCGTGTGGACTAGCTTTTCAAAACATCCCTGTGCTTACAGAAGTGTTTCAGGGCTCAGTTCAGATGTTATCACACAGTAAATTGCGGTAATCGGCTTCCAACTGTTTGTTTGAAGGGCTCCTGTAATGTCAAGGATCAACTGATAACAGACTCACAGCTACTCTGCTCTCTGTGTGTGTGTGTGTGTGTTTGTGTGCGGAGTAGCATGATAGTGTGGTAGTGTAGACAGCCCTCAAATTCTCTCATGGAGTTTTGCATACACACGGACATACAGTACGTAAGGAAAGGGCCTACTGCACACACAGACACATGCAGGCGCAGACGCGCACACACACTTCAGCCTCCACAAGACCTGTTACTTCACCACCACACTTGTACCACACTTAATCTCTCTCTATCTGTCAACCTCCCCCTCCTCCCTCCCATCCTCTCTCTGTCTTTCTCCCTCCATCCTCTCTCTCTCTATCCCCCTCCTCCCTCCCATCCTCTCTCTCTCTATCCCCCTCCTCCCTCCCATCCTCTCTCTCTCTCTCTCTCTCTCTCTCTCTCTCTCTATCCCCCTCCTCCCTCCCATACTCTCTCTCTCTATCCCCCTCCTCCCTCCCATCCTCTCTCTCTGTCCCCCTCCTCCCTCCCATCCTCTCTCTCTCTATCTCCCTCTCCCACCTCCCTCCCATCCTCTCTCTATCTGTCTCCTCTCCCTCCTCCCTCCCATCCTCTCTCTATCTGTCCCCCTCCTCCTCCCATCCTCTCTCTCTGTCCCCCTCCTCCCTCCCATCCTCTCTCTCTCTATCTCCCTCTCCCACCTCCCTCCCATCCTCTCTCTATCTGTCTCCCTCTCCCTCCTCCCTCCCATCCTCTCTCTATCTGTCCCCCTCCTCCCTCCCATCCTCTCTCTATCTGTCTTCCTCCCCCTCCTCCCTCCCATCCTCTCTCTATCTGTCTCCCTCTCTCTCCTCCCTCCCATCCTCTCTCTATCTGTCTCCCTCTCTGTCCTCCCTCCTACCCTCTCTCTCTCTATCCCCCTCCTCCTCCTCCCTCCCATCCTCTCTCTGTCTCCCTCCCCCTCCTCCCCCCATCCCCCTCTCTATCTGTCTCCCTCCCCCTCCTCCCCCCATCCTCTCTCTATCTGTCTCCCTCCCCCTCCTCCCCCCATCCTCTATCTGTCTCCCTCCCCCATCCTCTCACACACAGCACACCAAAACAAAAGAAGGTGGGATGGGACAGTGTCTGTCCCTGGCTACCTTTCACACAGCAATTAGCCATGGAACTGCGAGACAGGAACATAATGTGAGAAAGTATTCAACCCCCTTTGTTATGGCAAGCCTAAATAAGTTAAGGAGTAAAAAGAATTTGCTGAATAAGTTGCATGGATTTGGAGAGAAGAAAAGGAAAAACAGTGCCCGGGGAATGTTGGAACGTTTAAGTGAGAGCCTGCCTTTGTTTTCCACGGTAGCTAACGTTTGAAAAGGACGGTATGAGAAAGCTGTCAGTGAAACAACTTGTAACATGTCTGGCTGTCTGGGCTGTGGAAGAGGGGGAGAAGAATGAGGAATGTCAATCTCCATGTTTAAACACGGGTTAGAGCTAATTGTGACTCTGTGATCCTGACTTAACCTTCGATCCCGTTGCAGTTAAGCCGCAACACAGATATGTACCTTACAACCCCTCAACCCCACGGTCATGATACTATGCCTAGTGTTAATCTGGTCATTTGCATATCCCCCCCATTTATTGAATTTATTAAACAAGGTAAATTAATGAGGACAGATTCTCTTTTACAATAACATCCTGACAGCCGTCTAATGTCCATGCATATATGAACAACAATTGAACGTGTTGCCCTTTGATACCATGAAAAATGCATTCATAAATTAAGGAGATTTTATTCAGTGTGAGTGAGTGCATGAGAGGGGTGTTTCAAATTATTACATGAAAGAGAGACAGAGAGGTGTGTGTGTGTGTGTTTTCCTAGCAGGGTGTGTTCTTGGATTCCACCAAACCAGGACATTACCCCCGGGTGCTTTCTTTCTACTCTCCAACTTTTTTGATTCTCTCTCTCCTCTCTCTCTGGTTCTCTGTAAATACCTTAAGGATTAAGTGGGCAGCAGGAGGGGGAGGTAGTGATTGACATCTGAAAGGCTGGAGAGGTGCTCAGGCATGCTGTGCTGAGGGGGGAGAGAGAGAGAGAGAGAGAGAGAGAGAGAGAGAGAGAGAGAGAGAGAGAGAGAGAGAGAGAGAGAGAGAGAGAGAGCTTCCACAAGGCTGTGAACGATTTAAGAGACAAGGCAATAAGGGATTTCTATGCCATCGAAAGGAACATAAAACTCGACATCCAAATTAGGATATGGCTAAAATGCTTCAATAAGTTGCTCTCTATGGTTGAGAGGTCTGGGGTCCACTCACCAACCCAAAATTCACAAAAAGGGACAAACACCAAACTGAGACTCTGCATGCAGAATTCTTCAAAAATATATACAGTACCAGTCAAAAGTTTGGACACACCTACTCATTCAAACTCACTCATTTGTATTTATTTTTACTATTTTCTACATTGTAGAATAATAGTGAAGACATCAAAACTATGAAATAACACATGTGGAATCATGTAGCAACCAAAAAAGTGTTGAACAAATCAAAATATATGCTATATTTTAGAATCTTCAAAGTAACCACCCTTTGCCTTTAGGACAGCTTTGCACACACTTGGCATTCTCTCAACCAGCTTCACCTTGAATGCTTTTCCAACAGTCTTGAAGGAGTTCCCACATGTACTGAGCACTTGTTGGATGCTTTTCCTTCACTCTGCGGTCCAACTCATCCCAAACCTTATCAATTGGGTTGAGTGATTGTGGAGGCCAGGTCATCTGATGCAGCACTCCATCACTCTGCTTCTTGATCAAATAGCCCTTACACAGCCTTGAGGTGTGTTTTGGGTCATTGTCCTGTTGAAAAACAAATGATAGCCCCACTAACCCCAAACCAGATGGGATGGCATATCGCTGCAGAATGCTGTGGTAGCCATGCTGGTTAAGTGTGCTTTGAATAAAAAAAAAAATCACAGACAGTGTCACCAGCAAAGCACCCCCACACCATCACACCTCCTCCATGCTACACATGCAGTGATCATCCGATCACCTATTCTGTGTCGCACAAAGACACGGCGGTTGGAACCAAAAATCATTGTCGTGCCATTCATCCGCTGCCATCACCTCATGTTTCAGCATGATAATGCACGCCCACATGTCGCAAGAATCTGCATACATTTCCTGGAAGCTGAAAATGTCCCAGTTCTTCCATGTCCTCACGGCCGGCCCCCTCATTAGGCAGGATTAGGCGGGGTGTATGTCTATGGCGGAAGATTTGTAATTTTTATTTTTTATTTTTTTTAATTTTTACCGTTATTTTACCAGGTAAGTTGACTGAGAACACGTTCTCATTTGCAGCAACGACCTGGGGAATAGTTACAGGGGTGAGGAGGGGGATGAATGAGCCAATTGTAAGGGTGTCAATTTCTGAGCCAAACAGACCAAGACGCACCTCCAACAACAACACATAAAACCACCTATAATTCTACCTAAAATCAATGACAATTTCTCTCAACCAGTGGCAAATGGGCTTTTTAGGTTAGCGCTGATTAGGTGAGAGGTGATGCCGCCCTTTGATAAACAGTGGCCTCTTTGTCAAAGGCAGGGACGCAAAATGTTTAGCTTGTTCATTCCCAGCGCGCCTCTCCAGGGTGCTGTTGAAGAGGCGCATCGCGTGGCGCTCCACCAGCGTTCCGTCCCCCCAAAATGTTGTGAACATTGATCATCTAGCAGGTACAGGATATGGTAGAAAGAGTATGTGGCCTTTTCTGTAGCCTACAATGTAATGAGACAGACACTTTTAACGTCATGCAGGTTTCTCCAACCAAATAGCCTAACCTAAATGGCGCCCAATCAAATCAAATAAAACAGGTCAAAGTAAAATGGACAATACGGAATGGACAATCACAACTGTTGTCCAGGAGTTTCACCCAATTGTCATGATCAGTGGTTTCAAGTTTGTATCCATACATTTTTGACAAGCTGATCATAGTGAAAATAAAATACTTTGGCAATTCCCGCTGTGTATAGGCAAGTAGGCTCACGATAACTCCTGATAGAGTTGGGTAGCTGATATTCAGAGCTTATATAGCCAAATTGATCAGTCACAGGAATTGGGACTAATAAAGCCAATGCAACAGCCTGTTTTACAAATGGTAGGCCTACCACATGGATGGGCATTCATAACATCCCATTGTGGGCGACATGATAGGCTACACACCAGTAAGCACGAGCCGATGTCTTTTGGTCTTTTTTTGCTCCTTTTCTACATCCGGAAGACACCTTTTCAACATCCTGGAAAATATCTATTTTACAGTGGCTTGCGAAACTATTCACCCCCCTTGGCAGTTTTCCTATTTTGTTGCCTTACAACCTGGAATTAAATAGAATTTTTGGGGGGGGTTTATCAATTGATTTACACAACATGCCTACCACTTTGAAAATGCAAAATATTTTCTATTGTGAAACAAAAAAGAAATAAGACAAAAAACAGAAAATTTGAGCGTGCATAACAATTCACCCCCCAAAGTCAATACTTTGTAGAGCCACCTTTTGCAGCAATTACAGCTGCAAGTCTCTTGGGCTATGTCTCTATAAGCTTGGCACATCTAGCCACTGGGATTTTTTCCCCTTCAAGGCAAAACTGCTTCAGCTCCTTCAAGTTGGATGGGTTCCGCTAGTGTACAGCAATCTTTAAGTCATACCACAAATTCTCAATTGGATTAGGGTCTGGGCTTTGATTAGACCATTCCAAGACATTTAAATATTTCCCCTTAAACCACTCAAGTGTTGCTTTAGCAGTATGCTTAGGGTCATTGTCCTGCTGGAAGGTGAACCTTCGTCCCAGTCTCAAATCTCTGGAAGACTGAAACAGGTTTCCCTCAAGAATTTCTTTGTATTTAGCGCCATCCATCGTTCGTTCAATTCTGACCAGTGTCCCAGTCCCTGCTGATGAAAAACATCTCCACAGCATGATGCTGCCACCACCATGCTTCACTCTGGGGATGGTGTTCTCGGGGTGATTAGAGGTGTTGTGTTTGCGCCAGACATAGCATTTTCCTTGATGGCCAAAAAGCTACATTTTAGTCTCATCTGACCAGAGTACCTTCTTCCATATGTTTGGGTAGTCTCCCACATGCCTTTTGGCGAACACCAAACGTGTTTGATTTTTTTCTATAAGCAATGGCTTTTTTTCTGGCCACTCTTCCGCAAAGCCCAGCTCCATGGTGTGTACAGCTTAAAGTGGTCCTATGGACAGATACTCCAATCTCCACTGTGGAGCTTTGCAGCTCCTTCAGGGTTATCTTTGGTCTCTTTGTTGCCTCTCTGATTAATGCCCTCCTTGCCTGGTCCGTGAGTTTTGGTGGGCGGCCCTCTTTTGGCAGGTTTGTTGTGGTGCCATATTCTTTCAATTTTTTAATAATGGATTTAATGGTGATCCGTGGGATGTTCAACGTTTCTGATATTGTTTTACCACCATCTGTACTTCTCCACAACTTTGTCCCTGACCTGTTTGGAGAGCTCCTTGGTCTTCATGGTGCCGCTTGCTTGGTGGTGCCCCTTGCTTAGTGGTGTTGCAGACTCTGGGGCCTTTCAGAACAGGTGTATATATACTGAGATCATGTGACAGATCATGTGACACTTAGCTTGCACACAGGTGGACTTTATTTAACTAATTATGTGACTTCTGAAGGTAATTGGTTGCACCAGATCTTATTTAGGGGCTTCATATCAAAAGGGGGTGAATGCATATGCACGCACAACTTTTCCATTTTCTTAAAAATTTGAATTAAAGCCTTCACCTACAGAGAGATTAACCTCCAAAAGAATCTCCTTCAGCCAGCTGGTTCTGGGGCTCTGTTCACAAACACAAACAGACCCAACAGAGCCCCAGGAGAGCAACACAATTAGACCTAACCAGACTATGAGAAAACAAAAATATAACTACTTGACACACTGGATGAATCAACCAAAAAAAACTGAGCAAACTGAAATGCTATCTGTCCCTAAACAGAGAATACACAGTAGCAGAATACCTGACCACTGTGACTGACCCAAAATGAAGGACATCTTTGACTATGTACAGACTCTGTGAGCATAGCCTTGCTATTGAGAATGGCCGCCGAAGGCAGACCTGGCTAGAGAGAAGAGAAGAAAGGCTATGTGCCCACTGCCCACAAAATGAGATGGAAACTGAGCTGCACTTCCTGACCTCCTGCCAAAGGTATGACCATATTAGAGATACATATTTCCCAAAGAACACACAGACCCACAAATAATTTGAAAACAATTACAACTTTGATAAACTCCCATATCTGTTAGGCGAAATGCCACTATGTGGAATTACAGCAGCAAGATTGGTGACCCGTTGCACAAACATTGTAAATACAACCAATATTTATCTGTTTACTTAGTTTCCCCTAGTATGCATACTACAACTATGTGCTTGTTGTTAAACACAGTTTAACCTGTTGAGGACAGAGGGCGCTGTTTTCACTTTGGGGGAAAATCGTGCCCAATTTAAACGGCCTCGTACTCAATTCTTGCTCGTACAATATGCATATTATTATTACTATTTGATAGAAAACACTCTCTAGCTTCTAAAACCGTTTGAATTATATCTGTGAGTAAAACAGAACTCCCTTTGCAGCAAACTTCCTGACAGGAAGTGGAAAATCTGAAATCGATGCACTTTTCTAGGGCCTGTCTATTAAAGTCCTTGATATTTATTAGTTTAGATGCACTTCATACGTCTTCCACTAGATGTCAACAGGCAGTGAGAGAAGAAATGGAGTGTGTAACTTGATCTGGTGTCGAATAATAGCTCTCGGCATGACGCGTCACCAGTTTCCTGTTTTCTGGAGAGCGCGTGAAGGGACCTGGATTTGCCTTCTGATAAACTGTCGTTATGGACGACTAATATCTCCGGCTTTGATTTTATTTGATACATGTGACAATATCATCGTAAAGTATGTTTTTTCAATATAGTTTAATCAGATTATGGAAATTTTTTCGGGAGTTTTGCCGTGTTCCGTTCTCTGAGTTTGTTGACGATGGAGAGATTCGCGCCATTGGCAAGTGTGCTTGCTAAATCGAGAGGGAAAAAGGCCGTTCTAAATCCAAACAACAATTGTTCCCGACAAAGGACCCCTTGTACAACATTCTGATGAAAGATCATCAAAAGTAGGACCCATTTTATGATGCTATTTCATATATCTGTCGAACATGTTGTACTAGTCGTTTGCGCCCAGATTTTGGGTACTCTCTCGCTATATGGAAAATATAAAAAACTATCGGCCTATATCGAATCTTCCATTCCTCTCAAAAATTTTAGAAAAAGCTGTTGCACAGCAACTCACTGCCTTTCTGAAGACAAACAATGTATACGAAATGCTTCAGTCTGGTTTTAGACCCCATCATAGCACTGAGACTGCACTTGTGAAGGTGGTAAATGACCTTTTAATGGCGTCAGACCGAGGCTCTGCATCTGTCCTCGTGCTACTAGACCTTAGTGCTGCCTTTGACACCATCAATCACCACATTCTTTTGGAGAGACTGGAAACCCAAATTGGTCTACACGGACCAGTTCTGGCCTGGTTTAGATCTTACCTGTCAGAAAGATATCAGTTTGTCTCTGTGAATGGTTTGTCCTCTGACAAATCAACTGTGCATTTCGGTGTTCCTCAAGGTTCCGTTTTAGGACCACTATTGTTTTCACTATATATTTTACCTCTTGGGGATGTTATTCGAAAACATAATGTTAACTTTCACTGCTATGCGGATGACACACAGCTGTACATTTCAATGAAACATGGTGAAGCCCCAAAATTGCCCTCGCTAGAAGCCTGTGTTTCAGACATAAGGAAGTGGATGGCTGAAAACTTTCTACTTTTAAACTCGGACAAAACAGAGATGCTTGTTCTAGGTCCCAAGAAACAAAGAGATCTTCTGTTAAATCTGACAATTCATCTTGATGGTTGTAAAGTCGTCTCAAATAAAACGGTGAAGGACCTCGGCGTTACTCTTGACCCTGATCTCTCTTTTGACGAACATATTAAGACTGTTTCAAGGACAGCTTTTTTCCATCTACGTAACATTGCAAAAATCTGAAATTTTCTGTCCAAAAATGATGTAGAAAAATCAATCCATGCATTTGTTACTTCTAGGTTAGACTACTGCAATGCTCTACTTTCCGGCTACCCGGATAAAGCACTAAATAAACTTCAGTTAGTGCTAAATACGGCTGCTAGAATCCTGACTAGAACCAAGAAATTTGATCATATTACTCCAGTGCTAGCTTCCCTACACTGGCTTCCTGTTAAGGCAAGGGCTGATTTCAAGGTTTTACTGTTAACCTATAAAGCGTTACATGGGCATGCTCCTACCTATCTTTCCGAGTTGGTCCTGCCGTACATACCAATACGTACGCTACGGTCACAAGACGCAGGCCTCCTAATTGTCCCTGGAATTTCTAAGCAAACAGCGGGAGGCAGGGCTTTCTCCTATAGATCTCCATTTTTATGGAACAGTCTGCCTACCCATGTGAGAGACGCAGACTCGGTCTCAACCTTTAAGTCTTTACTGAAGACTTATCTCTTCAGTAGGTCATATGATTGAGTGTAGTCTGGCCCAGGAGTGTGAAGGTGAACGGAAAGGCTCTGGAGCAACGAACCGCCCTTGCTGTCTCTGCCTGGCCGGTTCCCCTCTCTCCACTGGGATTCTCTGCCTCTAACCCTATTACAGGGGCTGAGTCACTGGCTTACTGGTGCTCTTTCATGCCGTCCCTGGGAGGTGTGCGTCACTTGAGTGGGTTGAGTTACTGACGTGATCTTCCTGTCTGGGTTGGCGCCCCCCCTTGGTTTGTGCTGTGGTGGAGATCTTTGTTGGCTATACTCGGCCTTGTCTCAGGATTGTAAGTTGGTGGTTGAAGATATCCCTCCAGTGGTGCGGGGGCTGTGCTTTGGCAAAGTGGGTGGGGTTATATCCTTCCTATTTGGCCCTGTCCGGGGGTATCTTCGGATTGGGCCACAGTGTCTCCTGACCGCTCCTGTCTCAGCCTCCAGTATTTATGCTGCAGTAGTTTGTGTCGGGGGGCTAGGGTCAGTTGGTTATACCTGGAGTACTTCTCCTGTCTTATCCAGTGTCCTGTGTGAATTTAAGTATGCTTTCTCTAATTCTCTCGTTCTCTCTTTCTTTCTCTCTCTCTGAGAACCTGAGCCCTAAGACCATACGTCAGGACTACCGGGCATGACGATTCCCTGCTGTCCCCAGTCCACCTGGCCTTGCTGCTATTCCAGTTTCAACTGTTCTGCCTGCGGTTACGGAACCCCTACCTGTCCCAGACCTGCTGTTTTCAACTCTTAATGATCGGCTATGAAAAGCCAACAGATTTATTCCTGATTATTATTTGACCATGCTTGTCATTTATGAACATTTTGAAAATCTTGGCTCTCTCTAATTTTCTCCTTCTCTCTTTCTTTCTCTCGGAGGACCTGAGCCCTGGGACCATACGTCGGGACTGCCGGGCGTGGTGGCTCCTTGCTGTCCCCAGTCCGCCTGGCCTTGCTGCTGTTCCGGTTTCAGCTGTTCTGCCTGCGGTTATGGAACCGCCACCTGTCCCAGACCTGTTGTTTTTCAACTCTTAATGATCGGCTATGAAAAGCCAACTGAAAATTACCCATGATTATTATTTGACCATGCTTGTCACTTATGAACATTTTTGAACATCTTGGCATAGTTCTGTTATAGTCTCCACCCGGCACAGCCAGAAGAGGACTGGTCACCCCTCATAGCCTGGTTCGTCTCTAGGTTTCTTCCTAGGTTTTGGTCTTTCTAGGGAGTTTTTCCTAGCCACCGTGCTTCTTCACCTGCATTCTAGCTGTTTGGGGTTTTAGGCTGGGTCTCTGTACAGCACTTCGAGATATTAGCTGATGTACGAAGGGCTATATAAAATAAACTTGATTGATTGATTGATTGATATACCTAAGCTGGATGTCGTAATGAAGTTATTTTTAGAATTCTAACACGGCAATTGCATTAAGAACTAGTGTATCTATCATATCCTATACAACATGTATTTTTTAGTTATGTTTATGAATAGTTATTTGGTCAGAATATGTGTGTCAGAAAAAGTGTCAGAAAAATATCCGGACGTTGTGGGAAAAAGATGCTACGTTAGCACAATGTATAACCACTGATTTCAGCTCTAAATATGCACATTTTCGAACAAAACATAAGTGTATGTATAACCTGATGTTATAGGACTGTCATCTGATGAAGCTTATCAAGGTTAGTCAAAAATTATATATCTTGCTGGTTTATTCGCTATCGCTAACGTGCCTATTGCTATCGCTAACGTGCCTTAATGAATGAATGCGGTAGTGTGGTAGGCTATTGTAGTAAGCTAATATAATGCTATATTGTGTTTTCGCTGTAAAACACTTAAAAAATCGGAAATATTGGCTGGATTCACAAGATGTTTGTCTTTAATTTGCTGTACACCATCGAATTTTCAGAAATGTTTTATGATGAGTATTTAGTTATTTGACGTTGGTGTCTGTAATTACTCTGGCTGCTTCGGTTCTATTTCTGACGGTAGCTGTGATTGTAGCTGCAATGTAAAACTGATTTATACCTCAAATATGCACATTTTTCGAACAAAACATAGATTTATTGTATAACATGTTATAAGACTGTCATCTGATGAAGTTGTTTCTTGGTTAGTTCTTGGTTAGTTAGGTTGGCTTTGTGCATGCTACCTGTGCTGTGAAAAATGTCTGTCCTTTTTTTGTATTTGGTGGTGAGCTAACATAAATATATGTGGTGTTTTTGCTGTAAAACATTTAAAAAATCGGACATGTTGACTGGATTCACAAGATGTGTATCTTTCATTTGCTGTATTGGACTTGTTAATGTGTGAAAGTTAATTATAAAAAAAAAACATATTTTGAATTTCGCGCTCTGCCTTTTCAGTGGAATGTGGGAGGAGTTCCGCTAGCGGAACGCCAGAGCCAGACAGGTTAATATAACATTTGAAATGTCTTTATCCTTTTGAAAGCTTTGAGTGCAATGTTTACTGTACATTTTGTTATATGTTTTGTGTTGATGTTTAAAGCTGTAACCCGTAGAAATGCCATAGGCACATTTTAGTGGTTTTAAATGGACGTCTTTATATTGTGCTGTCACCATTTCAAATTGTTCAAGGTGTTACATTACAGAGAAAAGCTATAAATCACAAACAAACGTCTCTTTCTCTTCTCTCCTCCCTTTTTTCCCTTTCAGTCTACGCCGATATACAACAGCACCCCCTGTGGCCACATATAGACCTGCAGTTTTAGAATGGCATAAGACAGCCTCTTATGAGCATTTTCAAATATTTGATGACATGCATGCCGTTCATCACCTCATGTGAAAAGAATGTCGTTTTGTCTCTTATTTGAGACTTGTGGGAAGGAAGCCTGTTTGACTTTACGGACTCTCTGACTGTGTCACCACATAATCATCTACAACAGCCTTCATAAAACCCCAAACCGGCAACAAACGATCAACGGAACTGCTCTTTTCTCTGTTTCATTGTTTTCTTCTCTGGTATTATTATAAACAGATGCATACATGTTCAATGAAAATGGAAAATGTTCTGTTTCAAAATACGACAGACACACACCCTCCCTCCCCCCACACACACATACACGTGTACACACACAGGCACACACACGTACATGCACACACAATATGTTTGAGTAACTTCACTTACACAGTGCAGCCATCTCTTTAGGGAGGTCGGTGCTGAATCTCCCAAACAGGCTGCTATTGGACAGCAGGTCAAAGGAGGAGTGGTTCCGCATGGAGTTGAAGGCAAATGGGTAGACAGCAGGTGGGAACCCTGTCATGTGACCCACCTGACCCACCTGCCGCTCCCTGTTGGTAGCCATGGTAATGGAGAGGAGAGGAGTACCCAGAAGGCCTGTGGTATCCCAGACAGACCCTCTCTCAGGCTGTTGGGCTAGGGAATATCACACACCACCTGGTAGAGGACAGGAAAACTGGGAATGCCAAACTGGGAATTCCACTTCTTCCACCGGTAGCCTATCAGGGCGCTGGGCTGGATGAGGACCTAAGTTTCTGGTTGGCCGAAGAGATTTCTGGTCTTCTGCTCTTAGGAATGATCACGCGAATGCACCTATCAGAAGAAGACACAAAAAACATACCATTTTTATTTTATTCTACAAAATTGATAATAACTACTTTTTACAATATTGTCACATGATGTAATGATAAAAGTAATGGAAAGTACTGTCCAAATGTTCTTTGTTTTCTACAAATACAGTTCAACTTACGTCAACTCTGAGGACTGATCTGGAACAATGAATAGTTTATTCCAAACAGTCATTTCAGAAGGATGTGCAAACTTCAAAACAACAGTAAACACAGGTATGTTGAAAACGTTGAGGTGTGTGTGTGGGGGGCGGGGAGATATGTGAGAGACTGTGAGAGTCAAAGAGCGAGTAGAAGAAGGAAAAGCAAGAAAACCGGGGGTGAGGAAAGGAAAAGAAAATAAGAGAGTTGTTTGAAAAAAGTTAGCGGGAGAGAAGGAGGGAGGGAGGGTGAAGGAGCTCTTGTTTCAGCAGTTCTGAAAGGCTTCCAGACATGTGCAGTGATTCCAGGCTATGCCATATGATTTAAATCAGCAGAACTCCACAATAAAGAGGCTCTCTGTTCATGCTGCCAACCCAGCACAGCAGCCTGCCTCTCTGTCTCACAACTCTCAACCTCTCTCTCTCTCTCTCTGCCTCTCTGTATCTCTCTCTTTCTGCCTCTCTGCTGCCTGGTCCCCTGGCTCTAGCCCGCACAGCAGCCTGCCTTTCTGTCTCCTGTGCCTTTCTCTCTGCCTCGATCCCCCAGGACCAAAGGCCCAGACACGGGATCCAACACATGAGAAATGGAAAGAGAGAGAGAGAGAGAGAGAGAGAGAGAGAGAGAAAGAGAGAGAGAGACAGAGAGAAAGAGAGAGAAAGAGAGGGAGGAGACTACAGAGAGAGAGAGAGAGAGAGAGAGAGAGAGAGAGAGAGAGAGAGAGAGAAAGAGAGAGAGAGAGAGAGGAGACTACGGAGAGAGAGAGAGAGACTACCGAGAGAGAGAAGATTACAGAGAGAGATAGAGAGAGAGAGAGAGAGAGAGAGAGAGAGAGAGAGAGAGAGAGAGAGAGAGAGAGAGAGAGAGAGAGAGAGAGGAAGGAAGGAAGGAAGACAGAGAGGAAGGAAGGAATACAGAGAGGAAGGAAGACAGAGAGGAACAATGGTTACCCGCCTAACTGCTGATGCCTATACCTCCATTAATTTTTTATATTTTTTATGACCAATATTTTATTGTCATTTTTTTGTATTTATATATACACAGAAACAACAGAATACAGCAAATACAAAGTAGTAGGACACTAGAAGAAAAAAAAAGAAGAAGAAAAAAAAAAGATGACAACAAACAAAACCACACAGAAAACCAGACAATATTCAAATAAAATCCATCACACTGGCAGAGAGAATAAGAGGAATACATTGTCCAAATGTATAGAACACATTGAGAGTTAGGCTTGTGGCTTAAATGTAACACCATTTTCACAGAGATCTCACGAACCACTGACACGATCAAGATCTTTTACCCCGTTTAAAAAAAGAATATGTCGGAAAGAACGTTTCTGTATCCTGCTGAAGCACCCGGGAGGACCATTCAACCATACAGTTATCACGGTTAGCTTAACATAAGGAATTTGATTTATAGAATTTACTTGACTTTGCACTTTAACTCATGCATGACAATTTAGTACTTTTTCCACCTCTGTCCAGAATATACAAGCTGGGAGAAAATGGAATATTGTCACTAATAATACATTTGATGTTTTCATGAATGGCAGCCCAGAAGTCTAGACCATAAACGCAGTGCCATCACGTCCCCTGCATCTCCAGCTCTCTGGATTATCCTCGACCTCCATTTCTAACTCCCTCTATCTCTCTTTTGCTTCAGACAGCCCAATGTACCCATCTAGGCTAACACCAGTCCAGCATGTATACACACTTGTCCTCAGTCCCAGGTAAGTAAAGCACATAAGTACTGTAGACGCAGCTTGTCGCTGGAAAAGCCCACTACTGTTTGCTGTCTCTAGCTCTAACTCTGAGCCCAGCGCCGTGCGTGTCCCATTCAAACCTCTGTTCCCTCCAGAGAGATTTTATGAGTGGGTGGTGTCAGCTGCTTGTTTTCGAAATGTGGTTTGGAGAAACAGCAGAGCCAAGGAAATCAGCTAGAGCTGCTTTCTGGAACGGCTGTGGTTTGTGAATCAGGGGGAACAGAGACTGAGGAAGAATCTTGGAATTCGGGGAATAAACAAAGAGGGAAAAAATAAAGATCTGAGGCTGAACTGCAGAACTAACTAAACTGCTGAACTGCAGAATTAACTGAACTGCTGAACTGGCTGAACTGCTGAACTGGCTGAACTGCTGAACTGGCTGAACTGCTGAACTGGCTGAACTGCAGAACTAACTGAACTGCTGAACTGGCTAAACTGCAGAACTAACTAAACTGCTGAACTGCAGAATTAACTGAACTGCTGTACTGGCTGAACTGCTGAACTGCTGAACTGCTGAACTGGCTGAACTGCTGAACTAACTGAACTGCTGAACTGGCTGAAACTGCAGAACTAACTGAACTGCTGAACTGGCTAAACTGCAGAACTAACTGAACTGCTGAACTAACTGAACTGCTGAACTGGCTGAAACTGCAGAACTAACTGAACTGCTGAACTGGCTAAACTGCAGAACTAACTGAACTGCTGAACTGGCTAAACTGCAGAACTAACTGAACTGCTGAACTAGGTGAGCTGCTGAACTAGCTGAACTGCTGAACTGGCTGAACTGCAGAACTAGCTGAACTGCTGAACTGGCTAAACTGCTGACTAGCTGAACTGCTGAACTGGCAGAACTGCAGAACTAACTGAACTGCTGAACTGGCTGAAACTGCAGAACTAACTGAACTGCTGAACTGGCTAAACTGCAGAACTAACTGAACTGCTGAACTAACTGAACTGCTGAACTAACTGAACTGCTGAACTGGCTAAACTGCAGAACTAACTGAACTGCTGAACTAGGTGAGCTGCTGAACTAGCTGAACTGCTGAACTGGCTAAACTGCTGACTAGCTGAACTGCTGAACTGGCAGAACTGCAGAACTAACTGAGCTGCTGAACTGGCAGAACTGCAGAACTAACTGAGCTGCTGAAATGCTGAACTGCTGAAATGCTGAACTGCTGAACTAGCTGAACTAGCTGAAATGCTGAACTGCTGAACTAGCTGAGAGAGAGAGAGAGAGAGAGAGAGAGGGAGAGAGAGAGAGAGAGACAGAGAGAGAGAGAGAGAGAGAGAGAGATAGAGAGAGAGAGAGGGCGAGAGAAAGAGAGAGAGAGAGAGAGAGGGCGAGAGAAAGAGAGAAAGAGAGAGTATGGGCACAGTGACAGAGTGTGGGCACTGGGCGGCACTAATGGGTGGCTGCCTGCCCAGGAAACATAACTATTTTCCATACTAACATCAAAGTTACACACACATATAACAAAAAAAACACAGAGGCAATCTTGAACTCCACACACTACACACATGTACAAAAACACACACATCCCCTTTTCCACTGATCTCCCTCTCTTCTTTCTCCCTCTCTTCTCTCTCCCTTCCTCTCTTTCTTTCTGGCCAGTTAATTACACTCTACTGCTGCAGGCAGCTTCAAACCACCACTAAGTTAGAGTTCCATTACAGTAAACTGTTCCACATGTGAACCCAGAGCAGAGCCAGGGAGGCAGGGGGGAGGGAGCAGGCAGGCAGAGCAGGGAGGGAGGGAGGGAGGGAGCAGGGAGACAGAGCAGGGAGGCAGGGAGGGAGGGATCAGTCAGGCAGAGCAGGGAGGCAGGGAGAGAGGGAGCAGGTAGAGCAAGGAGGGAGGGAGAGAGAGAGAGGCAGCAGACAGGCAGAGCAGGGAGGTAGAGATGGAGCAGGTAGGCAGATCAGGGAGAGGGGGAGCGAGCAGGCAGGGTGGGAGAGAGAGAGAGGGGGAGCAGGCAGTGCCAGGAAGTCAGGGAGGAAGGGTGGCAGGCAGGCAGGCAGGGAGGGAGGGAGGGACGCAGCGTGGCAGGCAGGTTTGGGTGGCCACGTTTCAGGAAGGAGCAGCAGAAACAGCCCCATAGACTATAGGCACCAACCCCATACTGCCAACACAGCCTCCAACTACAATCTCTCTTTCCCTTTCTTCATATCTCTCTCTCTCTCTCTCTCTCTCTCTCTCTCTCTCTCTCTCTCTCTCTCTCTCTCTCTCTCTCTCTCTCTCTCTCTCTCTCTCTCTCTCTCTCTCTCTCTCTCAGTCTGTTTTTCAAAAAAACTCTCTCGACGCAACTCTTAACCAACAACTCAAACCCAATGACCATGCCCTTGTCACTCCCCTAACCCTTCTTCCTCCTAAAACTACCGCTCTCCCCTTCCCTTCCCTACACCCAACCTAACCCATCGCCACCAAGTCACCTCCTTCCTCTATAACACTACCTGGCCCTCTCCCTCTCAGCTGTCCTCTGTTTGTACAACCATTACCATGACCCATATGCAAATGTTCAGTGTGGCCAACCCACTAGAACATCACTAAATATTTCACAGTGTGCCTAATGGGGGAAGACGTTCAGGCTGGAAAAACAAAAACTCCTTACAAATACAGACCTATAATAATATGTGAGTGAGTGTGAGTGAGTGTGAGTGTGAGTGTGTGTGTGGGGGGGGGGGTTATCTCTCTGTTTCGTTATCTGCCTGATGAACTCGGCCCATAATGCCAAAGTATTGTGTGTAGACCATCAGAGCTGAGAGAGGAGAAAGAGGAGATGGAGGATTATTACAGCACTAACACACACACACGCACGCACACACGCAGGCACGCACGCACGCACGCACGCACGCACGCACGCACACACGCACGCACGCACGCACACACACACACACACACACACACACACACACACACACACACACACACACACACACACACACACACACACACACACACACGCCAGGGCCAAGCATGTGCTACACATATTCCCAGGGGATGTCTGGAGGGGGACAGAAACAGCACCACATCAATTCATCCATGAGACAGAGACCGTGTCCGAATACCCGTACCTGCATTGTAAATAGTAGGCATTTTGGGTATGCCCAAAAACTAAAGTGTAGCGCTAATGTAGTATTTACATGCCAGGATGTCATACTCATTGCAGCTTTTCATCTAGTAGAATTCGCTGCACATTATTGAGGAAGAGAATCGTCTTCTGAGACTTGTGTGTTTGACAACAGCTGATAATCATCTGAGGGGACGCGCTGTACCAAAATGAACGAACGGCGGGAATCAACGCAATTGCACGTTATATGACGCATTCTCAGTAGGATGAGCCTAGTAGGTTGATATTTGTTGCTTACTGCATTAGTTTTTACTAAACAGTACGTTCTAAATAGTGTGTAGCGCGATTAATACACACTATGCAGTTTCAGTAAGTAGTAGGCGAGACAGATTTCAGACATGGCCACAGACTTCCAACAGGCCCGACGTGTCACAAATGGCCCTCTATTCACTATATTGTGCACATTTGACCAGAGCCCTATGAGCCCCCTGGTGCACTACATAGAGCATAGAGTTCCATTTGTGAGTCTGATGTGAGGAACCTAACCTACCTTATCCCGCCAGATCTGGAGGAAAACACAGTCAAACGGAGATTCACGCATATCTCAAAGCTTGCCTGTCACTCAGCAGAAGGCAGCAGACCTACTCGTGGGTCGGGGAGAAACAGGGTGAATAAAAGACAGAAAGAGGGAATAAAAGAAAGAAAGAAAATAATACAAATCCATAAAGAAAGTGAAAAAGGAGCATAAAACTCCACCAGACCAGAGTGTACATTTAGAGAGCAAACCGCTGAACATGGGTCCTCTCCACTCTCTTTCCCTCTCTTTCCCCAAACACAATAATGAATTAATAAAAGACTTGGCGCCAGCGTTTTTTAATGAGACAGATCAGCCGGGTGGCTTTTTACAGACCAGCCATTTGTGTTTTTATGTCGGGGCCTTATGCCCGGGTCTTGTGGTAGGCTGGGCCCGTTTGTGTTTTCATGTCGGGTCCTTATGCCCGGGTCTTGTGGTAGGCTGGGCCCGTTTGGCATGGTTCAGAGAGGCGGTCTGGGGCTATAAGGGGAGATGGGGAATTCGGGGTGACCTCATCTATCCCCCTCAGCCCCGGGCCCAAATGGGCACAGAGGGCCTTCCCACTTCCCCTGTGCCTGGGGGGGGCACAGAGGAGCCAAGGAGAGGCTGGGATGGAGAGGGAGAGAGCGGGGACAGGCAGGCAGACAGGGAAACAGGCAGGGCAGGGAGAGATGGAGGGAGACAGGGAGTGAGGCAGGGAGGGTGGAAGCTGGGGGGCACACAGCAGTAAGACAGACAAGCAGATAGACAGACAGACAGAAGGTTACACAGCCAACTATGGGGGGGATTAATAGCAGAGCTGGGACTTTCCAGCTTTGCCTGGGAGGTGGACAACCGTAGCATTTTAGTTAGCTTTACTTTGCTTCTAAAAATACTGTAAATACTTCTCAGCACTTCATTACGCTTAATGAGACTGATTTGATTTGACATAATCAATTGATCTAATCCAGAGAAGTGCCACATTTGAAATTAAATCAATTTAGGCTGAGAGAGAGAGGGCGAGAGAAAGAGAGAGAGAGAGAGAGAGAGAGAGAGAGAGAGAGAGAGAGAGAGAGAGAGAGAGAGAGAGAGAGAGGGCAAGAGAAAGAGAGATAGAGAGAGAGAGAGGGCGAGAGAAAGAGAGAGAGAGAGGGCGAGAGAAAGAGAGATAGAGAGAGAGAGAGGGCGAGAGAAAGAGAGAGAGAGAGAGAGAGAGAGAGAGAGAGAGAGAGAGAGAGAGGCTTACTCTAAGTTGGCGAAGAGTGTTGGTTTCAGGAGAGATAGAAGGGGAGTGAGTGTGTGAGAGAGAGAGCGAGCGAGCGAGAAAGAGAGAGGGGGAGTGTGAAAAAGAGAGAGAATAGAAAAACGGAAAAAGAGAGAACGTGAGAGCAGGACAGAGAGAGCGAGAGAGAATTGTTCCCACAGATCGAGTGTCTGTCAAACAAAGGGTATCAAATCCTCTGTGAGCAAAACAACCATTGTGTCTTAACCGATGCGTTGGAACCCCTCTGGTGCTGACTGCTGCAGTGAAACATAACAAATACATCACAGCAGCTCAGGAAGTGATAACCCCTCTGGTGCTGACTGCTGCAGTGAAACATAACAAATACATCACAGCAGCTCAGGAAGTGATTACCCCTCTGGTGCTGACTGCTGCCTGTGAAACATAACAAATACATCACAGCAGCTCAGGAAGTGATTACCCCTCTGGTGCTGACTGCTGCAGTGAAACATAACAAATACATCACAGCAGCTCAGGAAGTGATTACCCCTCTGGTGCTGACTGCTGCAGTGAAACATAACAAATACATCACAGCAGCTCAGGAAGTGATTACCCCTCTGGTGCTGACTGCTGCAGTGAAACATAACAAATACATCACAGCAGCTCAGGCAGTGATTACCCCTCTGGTGCTGACTGCTGCAGTGAAACATAACAAATACATCACAGCAGCTCAGGCAGTGATTACCCAACGCACAACCCAGCCAGTGGTTCTACTCAGGAGACAGAAACCCAACCAGTGGTTCAACTCAGCAGACAGAAACCCAACCAGTGGTTCTACTCAGCAGACAGAAACCCAACCACCGGTTCTACTCAGAAGACAGAAACCCAACCAGTGGTTCAACTCAGCAGACAGAAACCCAACCACTGGTTCTACTCAGCAGACAGAAGCCCAACCACTGGTTCTACTCAGCAGACAGAAACCCAACCAGTGGTTATACTCAGCAGACAGAAACCCAACCACTGGTTCTACTCAACAGACAGAAACCCAACCAGTGGTTATACTCAGAAGACAGTAACCCAACCAGTGGTTCAACTAAGCAGACAGAAACCCAACCACTGGTTCTACTCAGCAGACAGAAACCCAACCACTGGTTCTACTCAGCAGACAGAAACCCAACCAGTGGTTCTACTCGGCAGACAGAAACCCAACCACTGGTTCTACTCAGCAGACAGAAACCCAACCAGTGGTTCTACTCAGCAGACAGAAACCCAACCAGTGGTTTCTACTCAGCAGACAGAAATCCAACCAGTGGTTTCTACTCAGCAGACAGAAACCCAACCAGTGGTTCTACTCAGCAGACAGAAACCCAACCAGTGGTTTCTACTCAGCAGACAGAAACCCAACCACTGGTTTCTACTCAGCAGACAGAAACTCAACCAGTGGTTCTACTCAGCAGACAGAAACCCAACCAGTGGTTCTACTCAGCAGACAGAAACCCAACCACTGGTTCTACTCAGCAGACAGAAACCCAACCAGTGGTTTCTACTCAGCAGACAGAAACCCAACCAGTGGTTTCTACTCAGCAGACAGAAACCCAACCAGTGGTTCTACTCAGCAGACAGAAACCCAACCAGTGGTTTCTACTCAGCAGACAGAAACCCAACCAGTAGTTCTACTCAGCAGACAGAAACCCAACCAGTGGTTCTACTCAGCAGACAGAAACCCAACCAGCGGTTCTACTCAGCAGACAGAAACCCATCCAGTGGTTCTACTCAAAAGACAGAAACCCAACCACTGGTTCTACTCAGCAGACAGAAACCCAACCACTGGTTCTACTCAGCAGACAGAAACCCAACCAGTGGGTTCTACTCAGCAGACAGAAACCCAACCAGTGGTTCTACTCAGCAGACAGAAACCCAAACAGTGGTTCTACTCAGCAGACAGAAACCCAACCACTGGTTCTACTCAGAAGACAGAAACCCAACCAGTGGTTCTACTCAGCAGACAGAAACCCTTCCACTGGTTTCTACTCAGCAGACAGAAACCCAACCAGTGGTTCTACTCGGCAGACAGAAACCCAACCACTGGTTTCTACTCAGCAGACAGAAACCCAACCAGTGGTTCTACTCAGCAGACAGAAACCCAACCAGTGGTTTCTACTCAGCAGACAGAAACCCAACCAGTGGTTTCTACTCAGCAGACAGAAACCTAACCAGTGGTTTCTACTCAGCAGACAGAAACCCAACCAGTGGTTTCTACTCAGCAGACAGAAACCCAACCAGCGGTTCTACTCAGCAGACAGAAACCCAACCAGTGGTTTCTACTCAGCAGACAGAAACACAATCAGTGGTTTCTACTCAGCACATAGAAACCCAACCAATGGTTTCTACTCAGTAGACAGAAACCCAACCAGTGGTTTCTACTCAGCAGACAGAAACCCAACCAGTGGTTCTACTCAGCAGACAGAAACCCAACCAGTGGTTTCTACTCAGCAGATAGAAACCCAACCAGTGGTTTCTACTCAGCAGACAGAAACCCAACCAGTGGTTTCTACTCAGCAGACAGAAACCCAACCAGTGGTTCTACTCAGCAGACAGAACCCCAACCAGTGGTTCTACTCAGCAGACAAAAACCCATCCAGTGGTTCTACTCAGCAGACAGAAACCCAACCAGTGGTTTCTAATCAGCAGACAGAAACCCAACCAGTGGGTTCTACTCAGCAGACAGAAACCCAACCAGTGGTTCTAATCAGCAGACAGAAACCCAACCACTGGTTTCTACTCGGCAGACAGAAACCCAACCAGTAGTTCTACTCGGCAGACAGAAACCCAACCAGTGGTTCTACTCAGCAGACAGAAACCCAACCACTGGTTCTAATCAGCAGACAGAAACCCAACCACTGGTTTCTACTCAGCAGACAGAAACCCAACCACTGGTTTCTACTCACTAGACAGAAACCCAACAAGTGGGTTCTACTCAGCAGACAGAAACCCAACCACTGGTTCTACACAGCAGACAGAAACCCAACCAGTGGTTCTACTCAGCAGACAGAAACCCAACCAGTGGTTCTACACAGCAGACAGAAACCCAACCAGTGGTTCTACTCAGCAGACAGAAACCCAACCACTGGTTCTATACAGCAGACAGAAACCCAACCAGTGGTTCTACTCAGCAGACAGAAACCCAACCACTGGTTCTACTCAGCAGACAGAAACCCAACCACTGGTTCTACTCAGCAGACAGAAACCCAACCAGTGGTTCTACTCAGCAGACAGAAACCCAACCAGTGGTTCTACTCAGCAGACAGAAACCCATCCAGTGGTTCTACTCAATAGATAGAAACCCAACCAGTGGTTCTACTCAGCAGACAGAAACCCAACCAGTGGTTCTACTCAACAGACAGAAACCCAACCAGTGGGTTCTACTCAGCAGACAGAAACCCAACCAGTGGTTCTACTCAGCAGACAGAAACCCAACCAGTGGTTCTACTCAGCAGACAGAAACCCAACCAGTGGTTCTACTCAGCAGACAGAAACCCTTCCACTGGTTTCTACTCAGCAGACAGAAACCCAACCAGTGGGTTCTACTCGGCAGACAGAAACCCAACCACTGGTTTCTACTCAGCAGACAGAAACCCAACCAGTGGTTCTACTCAGCAGACAGAAACTCAACCAGTGGTTCTACTCGGCAGACAGAAACCCAACCACTGGTTTCTACTCAGCAGACAGAAACCCAACCACTGGTTCTACTCAGCAGACAGAAACCCAACCACTGGTTCTACTCAGCAGACAGAAACCCAACCACTGGTTCTACTCAGCAGACAGAAACCCAACCAGTGCTTCTACTCAGCAGACAGAAACCCAACCACTGGTTCAACTCAGCAGACAGAAACCCAACCACTGGTTCTACTCAGCAGACAGAAACCCAACCACTGGTTCTACTTAGCAGACAGAAACCCAACCACTAGTTTCTACTCAGCAGACAGAAACCCATCCAGTGGTTCTACTCGGCAGACAGAAACCCAACCACTGGTTTCTACTCAGCAGCTAGAAACTCCACCACTGGTTTCTACTCAGCAGACAGAAACCCAACCAGTGGTTCTACTCGGCAGACATAAACCCAACCAGTGGTTCTACTCAGCAGACAGAAACCCAACCAGTGGTTCTACTCAGCAGACAGAAACCCAACCAGTGGTTCTACTCAGCAGACAGAAACCCTTCCACTGGTTTCTACTCAGAAGACAGAAACCCAACCAGTGGGTTCTACTCGGCAGACAGAAACCCAACCACTGGTTTCTACTCAGCAGACAGAAACCCAACCAGTGGTTCTACTCAGCAGACAGAAACTCAACCAGTGGTTCTACTCGGCAGACAGAAACCCAACCACTGGTTTCTACTCGGCAGACAGAAACCCAACCACTGGTTTCTACTCAGCAGACAGAAACCCATCCAGTGGTTCTACTCGGCAGACAGAAACCCAACCAGTGGGTTCTACTCGGCAGACAGAAACCCAACCAGTGGTTTCTACTCAGCAGACAGAAAACCAACCAGTGGTTCTACTCAGCAGACAGAAACCCAACAAGTGGTTTCTACTCAGCAGACAGAAACCCAACAAGTGGTTTCTACTCAGCAGACAGAAACCCAACCAGTGGTTCTACTCGGCAGACAGAAACCCAACCAGTGGTTTCTACTCAGCAGACAGAAACCCAACCAGTGGTTCTTCTCAGCAGACAGAAACCCAACCAGTGGTTCTACTCAGCAGACAGAAACCCAACCAGTGGTTCTACTCAGCAGACAGAAACCCAACCAGTGGTTCTACTCAGCAGACAGAAACCCAACCACTGGTTCTAATCAGCAGACAGAAACCCAACCACTGGTTTCTACTCAGCAGACAGAAACCCAACCAGTGGGTTCTACTCAGCAGACAGAAACCCAACCAGTGGTTCTAATCAGCAGACAGAAACCCAACCACTGGTTTCTACTCAGCAGACAGAAACCCAACCAGTGGGTTCTAATCAGCAGACAGAAACCCAACCAGTGGTTCTAATCAGCAGACAGAAACCCAACCACTGGTTCTACTCAGCAGACAGAAACCCAACCAGTGGGTTCTACTCAGCAGACAGAAACCCAACCACTGGTTCTAATCAGCAGACAGAAACCCAACCACTGGTTTCTACTCAGCAGACAGAAACCCAACCAGTGGGTTCTACTCAGCAGACAGAAACCCAACCAGTAGTTCTACTCAGCAGACAGAAACCCAACCACTGGTTCTACTCAGCAGACAGAAACCCAACCAGTGGTTCTACTCAGCAGACAGAAACCCAACCAGTGGGTTCTACTCAGCAGACAGAAACCCAACCAGTGGTTTCTACTCAGCAGACAGAAACCCAACCAGTGGTTCTAATCAGCAGACTGAAACCCAACCAGTGGTTTCTACTCAGCAGACAGAAACCCAACCAGTGGTTCTACTCGGCAGACAGAAACCCAACCAGTGGTTTCTACTCAGCAGACAGAAACCCAACCAGTGGTTCTACTCAGCAGACAGAAACCCAACCAGTGGTTCTAATCAGCAGACAGAAACCCAACCAGTGGTTCTACTCAGCAGACAGAAACCCAACCAGTGGTTCTACTCAGCAGACAGAAACCCAACCAGTGGTTCTAATCAGCAGACAGAAACCCAACCAGTGGTTTCTACTCAGCAGACAGAAACCCAACCAGTGGTTCTACTCAGCAGACAGAAACCCAACCAGTGGTTTCTACTCAGCAGACAGAAACCCAACCAGTGGGTTCTACTCAGCAGACAGAAACCCAACCAGTGGTTCTAATCAGCAGACAGAAGCCCAACCACTGGTTCTAATCAGCAGACAGAAACCCAACCACTGGTTTCTACTCAGCAGACAGAACCCCAACCAGTGGTTTCTACTCAGCAGACAGAAACCCAACCAGTGGTTTCTACTCAGCAGACAGAAACCCAACCAGTGGTTCTAATCAGCAGACAGAAACCCATCCAGTGGTTCTACTCAGCAGACAGAAACCCAACCAGTGGTTCTACTCAGCAGACAGAAACCCAACCAGTGGTTCTAATCAGCAGACAGAAACCCAACCACTGGTTCTAATCAGCAGACAGAAACCCAACCAGTGGTTTCTACTCAGCAGACAGAAACCCAACCAGTGGTTCTAATCAGCAGACAGAAACCCAACCAGTGGTTCTACTCAGCAGACAGAAACCCAACCAGTGGTTCTACTCAGCAGACAGAAACCCAACCACTGGTTCTAATCAGCAGACAGAAACCCAACCACTGGTTTCTACTCAGCAGACAGAAACCCAACCAGTGGGTTCTACTCAGCAGACAGAAACCCAACCAGTGGTTCTAATCAGCAGACAGAAACCCAACCACTGGGTTCTACTCAGCAGACAGAAACCCAACCACTGGTTCTAATCAGCAGACAGAAACCCAACCACTGGTTTCTACTCAGCAGACAGAAACCCAACCAGTAGTTCTACTCACTAGACAGAAACCCAACCAGTGGTTCTACTCAATAGACAGAAACCCAACCAGTGGTTCTACTCAGCAGACAGAAACCCAACCACTGGTTCTACTCAGCAGACAGAAACCCAACCAGTGGGTTCTACTCAGCAGACAGAAACCCAACCAGTAGTTCTACTCGGCAGACAGAAACCCAACCACTGGTTTCTACTCGGCAGACAGAAACCCAACCAGTAGTTCTACTCAGCAGACAGAAACCCAACCAGTGCAGGTGAATATATGTGTATTTGCTGGTGTGTTAAGTTGTTCACTATTGAGTGTCTCCTTTTCCGTTCAACTGAAACATGTGATACATTGAATAACTCTGCCGTGGTCTGTGTGGTAACATATCACTGTTTGACACCAGAACGTCACTTTGTGTGTAAACCATATTCTTCTGTTTGTCATTCACGTGAACCAAACTCTCCCGTACTACAGTGCTAGTGTACCATCAGCCGGCTTTCATTTTCTGACACAAGTTGTTGAAAAAATATCGGACTGTTTACAATTCACCCTGAATTCACCCTGACTAGGGCCGTTTTTGTCTTTTAACACAGAGAAAGAAAACTCTTCGAGAAAAGGCTCGTTGGATCTTCACTTCAATGGGCAGAATGGAGACATGTCAAAAGAGAAGGAGTTTGGGTATCTTCACTTCGCAGCCTCCAGATAGGTGAACACAGCCAATATCTACCGAGTACGTTCACAGGACATGAAAGCTTGGCACCGTCAACGACTCCACTCTGATTTATTCTCCTTTAGAGACTTGCCTACTCTTGTCTATTGTTCTAAATTATTTATGTCTTCTTCGCACAATAAATCCACATTGTGACAAAAAACATCATAAACCACGTCTGAGATATAGCAACAATTATACGCTGAGTGTACAAAACATTAGGAACACCTGCTCTTTCCATGACAGACTGACCAGGTGAATCCAGGTGAAAGCTATGATCCCTTACTAATGTCACTTGTTAAATCCACTTCAATCAGTGTAGATTAAGGGGAGGAGATGGTTAAAGAAGGATTGTTAAGCCTTGAGACAATTGAGACATGGATCGTGTATGTGTGCCATTCAGAGGGTGAATGGGCAAGACAAAAGATTTGAGTGCCTTTCAATGGGGTATGGTAGTAGGCGCCAGGCTCAACGGTTGGCGCCAAGAACTGCAACGCTGCTGGGTTTTTCACGCTCAACAGCGTGTTTCCCGTGTATATCAAAAACGGTCCACCACCCACAGGACACCCAGCCAACTTGACACAACTGTGGGAAGCATTGGAGTCAACATGGGCCAGCATCCCTGTGGAACACTTTCGACACCTAGAGTTCATACCCCGAGGAACTGAGGCTCTTCTGAGGGCAAAACGGGGGATGCAACTCAATATTAGAAAAGGTGTTCTTAATGTTTTGTACACTCAGTGTACATTATAGCAACAGTGACAACATTGTGATGTACATGTGAACCTGAGGCTGAAGCTTAGGTCATAGGTCATGATTAGGATCAAACAGACAGGGATGCACTGAAGGATCTTCCAGCGGGCAAAGCTGGGGTTGAAATGACCTCATGTCAATCAGTTTTCACCACTGGGAAGTAATCAACCCTGGTCAACCTTCTGTTCTCCATAGATCTGCAGTGTCTAGAGCACTTTGTGACCGCTTTAAGTATAGTTTACATATGGATAAAGATCTAACCGAGCTTTTATACACCAAACAAAAAA